>NW_026623492.1:85711-104849 GCF_030028575.1 Malurus melanocephalus | reverse complement strand
GGTCACAACAACCCCAGGCAGTGCCACAGGCTGGGGCAGAGTGGCTGGAAAGCTGCCCACAGGAAAAGGACCTGGGGGTGCTGGTGACAGCGGCTGAACATRAGCCAGGGTGTGYCCAGGTGGCCAAGWAGGCCARTGGCATCCTGGYCTGGATCAGCAATGGTGTGGCCAGCAGGGCCAGGGCAGGGATTGTCCCCCTGTGCTGGGCACTGGTGAGGTCACACCTCAAATCCTGTGTCCAGTTTTAGGCCCATCGTTCCAAAAAAGACATTGAGGCATTGGAGCATRTCCAGAGAAGGTGACAGAGCTGTGAAGGGTCTGGAGCACAGATCCTGTGAGGAGCAGMTGAGGGAGCTGARRCTGTTTAGACTAAGGCAAAAAAAAGGTTCAGGGGAGACTCACTTTCAACAGCTACCTGAAAAGTTGTGGAGAAATGGTGATCAGTCTCTTCTTCCAGGCAGTTAGCAACAGGGCTAGGGGAAATGGTCCCAAGTTGTGCCAAGGGAGKTTTGTCACTGACAGAGTGGTTAAGCATTGGAACACGCGACTCAGTGAGTGCTGGAGTCACCATTCTTGGAAGCATTCWGAAAACAAGTAGGTGTGGAACTTCGTGCTTTGATTTGGTGGGCATGRTGGTATTTAGTCAATTCTTGTACTTGATAGTCTTGGATTTATTTTCCAACCTAAATTATTCTGTTATTGTTACCTGGGAAACAGTATAGCAGCAAAGAAGCCCAGCCAAATGCTTGGCTATACTGGCAAAGGCACAGACAGCAGATTCAGGGAAATTATCACGTTAATGTTCATGTTAATGATTCAGCCCTTGTGAGGTGGCTATGAATTGCTGGGTCTTGTTTTAGATCCCAAACAATATAGGGAAGCAGTGGATATATGGGTTAGGTTCAGCAGAACCCCAGCCTTCTGTCAGCCTGGAAAAAGGGATAGGAGATTTGGGGAGATCTGTTGCTTCTTCAACCTCATAGGGTGATAGAATACTTGGTGTTGGAAGGAGCCTTTACAGGCCATCTAGTTCAACTGCCCTGCAATAAGAAGAGGTATTTTCATCTACATGAGGCTGCTCAGAGCCCCATCCAATCTGTCCTTGAATGTTTACAGGGGTGAGGCATACACAAGGTCTGTGGGCAACTTTTTGCAGTGTTTCACTGCCTCATGGTAAAAACGTTTTCCTTACATCTAGTCTGAATCTATCCTTTTATTTTAAATTTGCTCTCTTTTGCCCTMTTGTTTCAGGCCCTCCAAAAACAGTCAGTGTTAATCTTTCTTAAGCCCATTTAAGTAATAAAAGACTGCAAATAAGGTCACCCCAAARCCTTTTTTTTCTCCAGGCTGTGCCACAACCCTTAGTCTTTCCTCATAGGAGAGGTTCTCCAGCCTCTTTGTGACTCCTCATTTGGGAAAAAGCTGTTGGAGTACCAGAGTCTTCTCCTCACCTGTTGTTACCAGTTTGCCAGTTTTATTTGTCAGGGAGTTACACTTTTTCTGATCTTCAACCTACTCATAGGAGGACACAGGGTAGGTAGAGACAAACTCTATTCAAAAGTGCACATCAGTAGATGAAAAGCAAGAGACACAAATTGGAGCAGTATGACAAGCTCAGACTAGAAGTATTAAAATGTTATTTACCATGAGTGTGGTTAAACACTCTGGTACAGGGAGGTTTTAGAATCTGTGTGCCTGTTCAAGGCTGTGATTAACTTGCTGTTGTTGACCATGATGATCAGGATTCAGCCACYTGTGATTCTTTGAAATGGCTTCTACACAAGATTGTGTGGAAACTCACCACTAAATTTTTTAATTTGCTTCTGTTTAGCTCAAACTAACAAAAAGCAGTAACTCTTAAGCTCCTAAGTCTAGATTCTCAGAACAGAAATGTTGCACTGGCAAATACCATGCGCCTCATGATTTTAAATTGCAAAAACTTCAGACAGCACTACAAATTCTGACGCTATAGATGACTTCTTCCAACTGAAGTTACCATGAGCAAGCATTCAATTTCCACGAAAATACCATCAAGATACAATGAACTGAGAAACTGATATTTAACTGAGACATCTATATCAAGCTCATCTTTACTTCAAACAATATTTATCTTGAAAGGTAAGTCATATTGGTGCTGGAAAAAAAATACAGTTTGTATGTGTATTTAAGTGGTTGGTTTTTTTTTTGTTTTGTTTTGTTTTGTTTTTTTTTTTTAATGTGGAGATGACATCAATTAATGGCAATACAGGTGGTGAAAGGATGTTCTCTATTTACAGATGAAGAGCATGACAGCCTGCATGTATTTACAGCCTCTCGCAGCAACCCTAARGTTAATAATGCAGTCTTTAGTGCTACCAATGAACAGCACTTAAGCAGTGGAAGGTCAGTGGGAACAGAATAGCTGTTTTCTTGCACAACAAATATACACAAAATATATTGTTATTCCTGTGGAATATTGAGTCATCCTTTTGCCAAACCAGGAACAGGGAATGTACCAGAAGAAGTGTTTCGTGCACCACACAGAAAACTAGTGCCTGAATCTTGTTAGAGAAGACCACGTATCTGTTCTTGACTTAAACCCTGTCTCAATACCTCCACAGACCATCAGCAGCACARTGCATCCAACAATCTGGATTTCACAGCCTACCATGTTTTCCTTCATGCCCAGAGTCACAATTAGGCATTACTGACACAACTCAAAGACTTGTATCATTCATACAACTCCAACTTCCTAATCAGCCAACAAAACAACAGCCCACAATGTCATTCACTGAACACAGCCTGTTTGCATGGCTTGTGCTGCATGAACAGATTTACTTCAAGCCATTTTGTTGCTCTCCAGCTCCTATATAGGACAGAAGAYCAAATTCCAGCCTAAGCACATTCCTGTCCACTCTCCCACTGGAAGCAGAAGGTGCTGCACCCAACTGCACCATTGCTGAACAGGCAATAAACTCTTCACACACTGTAGCTCACCTACATGGAGACCTCCAGGCCCGCTGAACAATAGGGCTTTTTATCTGAATAAGACACAGGCCCATGCCTCATCATATTTTCTCACAAGTTTGTCAAGGCTTCACAGACAAGGGCTGACCAGTGGAGAAGGGTATCCCAGGCTGTGTATGAAAAAAATTACTCAGAAATAGCCATGCCCTGGATGGCAAGGATGCCACAAGAACTAGTGAAATAGTTRTAGGACAATGTGCCACAAAAGAGCATGCTCTGTATGGCACATAGTGTTGGCATGACTAGATTGGCATGAAAGACTTTGGTAGCTTCAAATTTGGTAGCCAGCCAACACCAATTTAAACATAAATTGTTCTCACTGGGCTGGAAGTTTAGCAAAAAAAAGTCTGGACAGAGTAAACCCCATTAATATAATAATGAAGAGGCGGAACTTACAAATCCACTCATTTTCATGAATATTCCTTTAGCTTGTTTGCACATCACTGATTTTTACAAGCCGTTCCTCTCAGAGCTGCCCCTTTGGAAGCAAAATGTGCTCCTATCAATTAAATGAAGTTATGCAACAGATTGAGTGTTTCTTGAGAAAATAATATGAATCTCTGAGCATAATTCTTACTATTAGTGCAACAATTGATCCACTAATATATTATCCTACCAGAGATGATGCACAAAAATTTCAAGTCACTTCCTTTGGTGTTCAAGTAACCTGCAGGTAGGAGCACTTCACAAAGAGCTTTTAGTGATCATGGTATCTGAGACTTGGAAATGCTTTGCTTAACGTTCCCTCTGCTGACCTGACATACCAGTGAGATTTGCTGCCTGCCAGCACCCTCTGTCCAGGATAATGTGCAGGGACTGCAGTAGCTTGTCTGACTCTCTAATATCCCTACTGATTTTCCATGGGAGAGCAAATAATACTGCTAGGGAAACCTTGGACTACTGGGCCCAGATGGTGTTCTCAGTCCCTCTGGTGGAAGGAAAAGAACTTGCATGTATGTACAAAAGACTAAGGGACCACACAAGGTGCATTCAGAATCCTGAGGGAATTGGCTGATGCACTTCCTATGCCACTCTCCATGATATTTGAAAACTGATGGCAATCAGGTGAAGCCCTGAGTGATTGGAAAAGAAAAACATCATAGTCATGTTTTAAAAGAGTAGAAAGAGGGACCCTGGGAGCTACCAATCTGTCAGACTTCCTTCTGTGCGTGGGAAGATCATTGGAATAGATCCTCCTAGAAGCTGTGCTAGGGCGCATGGCTGACCAGCCAAGTGGCCTTTTATAATGGAGTGACAGCATCAGAGAAGGGTTACAGATGTCATTTGTGTGGACTTCTGGAGAGCCTTTGACACAGGCCCCCCCCCCCCCMWCCTTCTCTCTAGACTGGAGAGAGATGGTTTCAATGGGTGGATTGTTAGGTGGATAAGAAAGARGCTGGATGGYGGCATCTAGAGGGTAGTAGTCTATGGCTCAGAGTCCAAACGAACATCAGGGACAAGTGGTGTCCCTCAGGAATCTGTACTGGGACCAGTATTATTTAATATTTTAATTTATGACACAGACAGTGGGATTGAGTGCACCCTCAGCAAGTTTGTAGATGACACCAAATCAAGTGGTGCAGTTGACACACTTGAAGGATGAGATACCATCCAGGAGGACCTGGACAGGCTTAAGCAGTAGTTCCGTGTGAATCTCATGAGGTTTAATACGACCAAGTGCMACTTAGGCAGCGTTCAGTATCGATACAGGCTGGGGGTGAACAGATCAGAGCAGCCCTGCTGAGAAGGACTTGGGGTGCTGCTGGGTGAGAGGCTGGATSTGACCCAGCCATGAGCACTCCCAGCCCRGAGACCAAACGTGTCCTGGGCTGCATCCAAAGCAGGGTGGGCAGCAGGGCCAGGGAGGGGATTGTGCCCCTCTGCTCTGCTYTGTGAGACCCCACCTGCAGGGCTGCATCCAGCTCTGGGGTCCCWGCATGGGAAGGACATGGAACTGCTGGAGTGAGTCCAGAGGAGGAACACCCAGAATACAGGAGGGACTGTAGAACGTCTCCGATGAGGAAAAGCTAATTGGATTTGTTTCCTAGAGAAAAGAAAGCTTTAGGGTGACCTAATTGCAGCCTACCAGTACTTGAACGGAACCTATAGGAAACCTGGAGATGGATTTTGTATAAGAGCGTGTAGTCACAGGACAAAGCGCAGTGGCTTCAAACTGAGAATGGGTTTGAATTAGATACCAGGAAAAAATTCTTAACTGTGAGGGTGGTGAAACASTGGAACTGGTTTCCCAGAGAAGTTGTGGATGCCCTGGCAGTGTCTAAGGCTAGACTGAATGGGGATCTGAGCAACCTGATCTAGTTGAAGGTGTTCCTCCCCACAGCAGAGTCATTGAACCTAGATGATCTTTAAAGTCTCTTCCAATTCAAACCATTCTGAGTTCCACGATTCTATGATATGGAAAACACTGAGGTACTTCAAGCCTTCTTTGTGTCAGTCTTTACTAGCAATTCCAACCTTCAAAAAACACAGAGACACATGTAAAATGTGCAGAAAATAAAATGCATCCTTGGTGGAAGAGGATCAGGTCATGGACCACTTAAGTTATCTGAACATAGCTCAGCGCTAATGGGATGCACCCATGAGCTCTGAGTTAACTGGTCTGTGCCATTCTGAGACCATTCTCAATAGTCTTTAGTAGATTTTGAAGACACCGGAGAATGTCTCCAGTCAGAAAAGGCTGAGATGGGGTCAGGCCAGGAAAGAGAACTCATCCATGCCTAAAAATATCAAAAGAGAGAATGCAACAAAGAGAGCCATACTCTCCTCAACGATCAATGTTCAATGACAGGACCAGAGGTAATGGATTGAATAGACTGAAACACAGGAGGTACTTTCCAAACAACAGGAAACTTTTCTTTCTGTGGGGATGACTGGGCATTGGCACAGGTTGCCTAGACAGTTTGTCAAGTCWCCCACATGGGAGATCTGCARAAGCCATCTGGAYACAGTCATGGGCAACAGCTCCTGGTGGCCCTGCTGCAGAAGGGAGTTAGACCACAGGACCTCCAGAGGTGCCTTCCAAACTCAGTCATTCTGTGTTTCATATGGCCTGTCAGTTGTATATCTCACTAAAAGAAATGACAAATAACTTCCAATTATTTTTCAAACTTAGGTCTTACATGGTGTCAAATTGCCTACAGCTCCTGCTGAAAATGTCTCTAAAGTGGTGAAATACTAGTAGTAACCAGGGTAAAACTTTTTACCCAATTAGAAGTGTTACATGAGAGAGAAAAATTAGGCAGTTAACAATCCTTATCAGATGTTTTTGCCATTGCTTTCAATGCAACTTTAGATGTGCATCTCTGGGACCTTATTTTGTAATGTACTTCTGCTGTCAGACCTAGACTAGATTGTTCAAAACATGGACAGTTCAGACATTTAGTATTCTACACATAAGTCTAAGATATAGAATCCTGATTTTTCTACCTTTTTGTTTCTTATGATCATCTAAAATCTTTTCTGCAAATGTGTGTCTTAGTCCTTCTGATATTCCCAGAGTAGGGTGAGGTACTTGCTCATCATATTATTTCTGTATATCATGTTCCTCCTACTCGTAAGGCTGTAGAATTTCAGCCCTGGATGCACCCACGCTTTCCCTAATGATGTAATGCTACCAGTACCAGTGCAGACTGCTAATTTCTACCAAAACTGGTCACTTGCACTGGTTCTGCCATGGGTGCTTGGGCTGTGCCATRGAAGGGGAATTTCCAGTGTCTTCCTCATTAAAGTTTTTGGACCTAATTGAAATCCAAGACTACATAGATGTGGCAGGCATTGTAGTTCATTGCTATGTATAACACATATGTGGGGCTCTTACAAACCCTTCTCAAAAACACATTGTGTGCCCTTGTATTAAGCAATTCACAGGGTCAGATATCCTTGGCCAGAATTTAAGGCAGCTGTGCCTTTACTACCTCTTCACTTTCCTAGCCCTGCAACACACCCCTCTCCTTAAACAAGACATACAGAGTGCCATGGAAAATTACAATAACATGAAAAACCTCTGCCACATCTCCTGCAAGGGCACGGACCATGCTAGGCAGCCACTTAGTTCACTTGACAATTTGCTCTACTACTTGCCTTATAGTGTCACTTCCTTCCTTGTTAGTGATCAAGATAAGGTATTTTGGTTTAAAAGGGCAAATAAAACTGTCAGATTTTTACAGGATTCCTCAGCTGTTTTGTTTTTTTGGGTTTTTTTTTGGTACTATACCAATACTAATAGTTCTTACTTAATAGTGGGCTTCCGCTATAAGTTTGGGAATGACAAAGTATCCAAGTAATTTCATTGTAGTCAGAATACATACAAGAGAACAGGCTTAGGACTGTAACATTCATTTAGGACTGTAAAATCCCCTTGGTTTCAGTCTCAGKTCTCAGAGAGGTCTCAGAGTTATATACACGCTTCCCCATCTGTCCCATAGCTTTATTAACCAGCCCTCTTCATCAAGAAGAGTTGAGTCTTTTCCAGAAGGAATCATTAATTTTCTGATACAGACTACTTACAGTTATAACTGGTTTGATTTTTTTTTCCTTTCTGTTGCTAAGGTGTGATTTCTTTTGACATTTGACTTAGGCTAGTTTTGGTTTATTAAAATTTGTAGTATCTCCTCAGGATGAAGCTATTCGCTGTAGCTTTATCAGTCGCAGGACTCCATCACTCAGCCGTAAGTAAGTCTGCAGAGCAAGGATGGCAAAATCAGCAGGTCCTATTTACCATGACGAAAATTACCACAAGATGTCACCAGTGTCTAATATAAGGAAGTACAAAAAAGACTTCACTCTTATTATTCAGGAAGTATTTGCAAAGCTGATTTACAAAATACATATCCTATAAATATTATCACTGTTGCAAAAAATTTGTCTAGGTAAAGCAAAAATTTTTATAATACATACAAGTGCCTGGTGGTACACCAGTCCTTCAGCTTGGTTTAAGAAAGGATTTCATTTGCAGTTGTTGCTTGTATCTAAACCTGTTTCTTGTGTTTGATATTAAACCTCTAACACTTTTTAAAATATGGATTCAAAATTAAATATTGAAATATTGAGATAGATGTTCTTTGGTAGACAATATTCTTCCTGAACATTGTGTGTTGTATGCTTTTTCAGTGAATTAATATCTTTAACATTGGCTAGGTGCAAGATTCTAAGTTAGGAAGATTTCCAAAGTAATTCTGTAGTTGGAAAGACTCTCTCTTTTTCTGTAGTTTTCTTCAAAGGGTTATGGTAATTTGGTTTGGTTGTTGGGTTTTTTTATACATTATGTGTGCAATATTTGGAGAAACTGCCTAACATCATGCCTTTCAAATGGTTTGCATCTGCACAGTTTAATACATTATCCCTCTAATCTGCCATTGTTTTATATCTACATTGTATTCTGCCATTGTTTTATATCTATATTTTATTAGTAAAAAGAAGACACAATGGTGATGTAAGGTTGTGATAGTTCAAGATGTCAGCTCAAAACTATCCATTTGTTTCAGCTGCAGGGTTGTCAGTAAAGGAGTGTCATCACCAGAGTAATTTTAGTGACAGACATCTCCATTTCTTATTGTTCTCATACAAAAACAGGGAAAGTAGGGTAACTTGATCCTTGTGGATCAAGGGTGACTTGTGGACCCTGTTCACAGTACTGTGGACAAATTATTTGAAGGGAGGGGAGTTCCTATTCTACCAGTATCTTCAGTAGGCAAAACCAACAAACTTGCCAGGAGTGCAAATATTGCTGTTCTACATCAGCTCCAAACTCTTTTTCTTTCATACTCTAACTATATCTAGTCACCTTTATCTCAATAAACCTCAATCTTTTCCAACTCTCCCTTCTGGAGGGTTTTGATTCTTACTGTTCTCCTTGGAAAGCATTTTAGAAAGGAACTTCTGATGGTGCTGTGGACTTCTTTCTGTGAAAACTGCTCTCAAAAGGCTCTTGAACACTGCAGCTCAGAGTTCAGCCACACACAAAGAGAGGATGTCCCTGCCTTGCCATTTGTGTGATATCCTTTCAAAATTAGTTGCCATCATATGATCGTGTTGATCCTCAAATGTAATGGTTAAACCTTGAGATAGTTGTCCTAATTTTATAGCTACGTGAACCACTTGGAGAAGATGATCAAAGGCCAAAATCAGAGAATCTTCACTGAAACAGAAATACAGTATCTGAAAAACTTAGATGCCTCCAGAACCAGCAATCTTCATATCTRCATGAAGATCCCACAGTACCTGACTGGCAAGAAAAAGTAATGCAGATTATGGATTTGTGGCATGTGAGTTTCTGCACATGGGAGAGGCACTAAAGCACCCATGGGGCCCTTTCTGTTTTGCACTTTTGGGGCTTAGGGAAATCCTAAGGTGCTTCCTTCACATCCCAAAACTGACATACTGTGGCTGCAGAGAAAGCTTGGGCAATTCTGCTCTTCTTTTATCTTGCTTTCCTCATTTGCGTTTGAATGAAATAGTCAAGTGAACAGTAAAGTATAGGTGTCCAGTTTCTTCTTGTGAAGCAATTTCACATATCAGGAGGAACAGGTTGATGGGTTACTGCCCCATGATTACACTGTCCTCTGTTGGCAAGGAAATGGGACCACGCTGGTGCAAGCACCATTTCCTRTATAAGTCAGAAATCTTGGAAGAAAAGTATCTGCTGACCTGCCTGCCAGAGGATGACTGTAAGCTGAGAACTCAGCATCCTCACAATTAAAAAGTGTTTCCTCATGTGARAGGGAGCCTCCTGTATTTCAGTATGTGAAAGAAGTATGTGAACGGGGAGGTAAGCTAATGGTGCCAACTGTTCTTTGCAGCAGTACCAAAGGATATCCAACCACCATGATATCCCTGTTGCTGTGGCTACTTCCTTTGTTTTCTGGAGAAAATGTGTGACAATGGGTGAAACAAGGTATTCACAGCTGTCCCAGCAATTGTATAACCAGGAAGCAGACCCAGACATTGGGCTGGCTGGCTGTTGCAGGCTTCCTAGACAAAATAGGGGTAGTCATGACACCAGGCCTACCATGAAGTAAAAATGCAGTGAGTGRAAAGTACTTTCCAAGTGTGATACATTTTTTTCCTTCAACTCCTATTGTGACATCATGCCAGTACAAATATACAGGTTCCTTCCTCTCCCCCTCTCCCAGCCAATTTCCCAAGCTGGGAGAAATCAATGACTTTGAGTCTGGGTGACTTCTAAGTTACCTGCAGCAATACACTTCATCTCATATAAACATCTAATTCTGCTTCAAAGATGGGCTCTATAATAAATAAGACAGGGAGTACAAATTCTCTAACTCATAGCACACTCTCTCTCAAATCTGCCTCTGTCTGTAATCCTTGAAAAAAGGCACAAGTTTCTTCATCAGTCCCTTCCTAAGTAAAGGAGTTAAGTCACCTCTCTATTCATACTGCCTATGGATGTCTGGCGACAGCCTTTTAAAACTGCTCATTTGCAGATGTGTCCCTCTCCCGAACAGTTAAACCAGAATCTTTATGAACAGCCATGACTTGCTGCAAACTGCAGAGGTTCAGTTTTGAGTATCTTCTGCTTTTCCAAATTTAATACTAGATTTCTTAGCGATAAATGATGTGGAAAAAAAGTGAAACAAAAGGTCCAAAAATCCYTTTTATACATTTATATTAAAAACATTGTCTTTTTCAGTTGTTGCTGGTGATCTATTTTTAGAGTTTATCAGGTTATTAAGTGTAGGAGAAGCAGGACGGGAGACATATATGATCAAAAACAGATGAAAGGAAAATTAACCGAAAAATCCCATTGAGTAACACTGCCACTTTCCCTATTCTGCATTGCAGTACTGTGTACACCTGTCTGAAAAGAAATACAGGCTAGACTACCCAGTCCCTTCTGAGACCTGACACCATTGGCCTGGTGTTCAGTACCAAGACTGAATCAATCTTTTCATGTGCCTATTCTGGTTGAAGTGTACAAGCAAGTACAGTTGCTTGGAAAATAGATATCCCTGCAGAAAACCTTTCTCAGTCTCACTCACTCACCAGTTTTTCCTAATGAGGCTGTTTATGCTTTCCGTCTTTAGTTGTGTAGTGTGACAGGAAACTGTTGCACAACCTTCTGGGCAACACCTAGTCAATATACAGCTGCAATTTACTATGRCACAGCAGGTTGTGGACAGCTTGAAGTGCTAATTTCTTTATGAACATTTTTATTCACTTTTGTTTTACTGTGTGTACCATGGAAGGTGTTCATGTTCGTAAAGGTCACCATCAACCCCATTGCAGTAAGAAGGGTTGTGTTGCCCTCAGAGGAATCACAACATGGGTGGGGTGCAGGTTATGCTGCAGCTTTGRAACAAGCTCTGGGACTAGGCAAGTGGCTTTTGCAGACAAAATTATAGGAGTGAGCCGCAGGCAAGGTGCAGGTAAGTTCCACAGTGTCTGGGGGTCCCCAAGCGATAGTACATCTCARTGTCTTATACCAAAAGTTTTCCTCTTCTTTTCCATCAGCTGGACAGGAAGGACAGAAGCTTGCTGCTGGGAGACAATAAGTTCCACAATGCAGGCAGAGCAGAAATAGGAATTYCACATACCTCCTATAACCCACGAGTGAATTCTCAAAGTCATATCTGACCTTTCATCTCACTCCTTTCATTTCAGACATTACACSCCACTTGTTTCAGGTTGAAAAAAGACTCTGTAAAAGACCCTGAAGAAATTAAATGGAGATACAGTGTATACTGTATACGGTCTTTGAGGCTGTACACCATTAAGTGACAGTACAGCCTTTTATTATAAAAATTTGAAAAAGCACGTTTTTCTTATGTACATCAGGCTTTTATGAAATTCTACTTAAAAGATCAGTTGTACAACAAAGCTTTTCAAAAAACAACTGTCTAAACAAGAACTGGCCCTTTTTTCCCCCAGTCTTCTTTCACCATTTTGTGCTGGAATGACATTACAAGCAGAGCTWAAAAAAAACCAAAGTATATAAGGTTGTAGAGTCAAGCCTTCAAAAGCCTGGAAATAACTAAATTCAGGATGGTGTGATTGGCAGCCGTTTCTGGAAACAGTGATGAGAAGTTTGAGACCAGGTGCTTTGTTGATACCAGGCTGCTTGAATTCAGCCTCCCACGGTGATGAGTAAGTGCATTGAGACAAACAGACTTGTCACCCACTCTTAACTCCTTCCTATCATATACTGCTCATAGGCAGAGTTAAATCTTACTGTTTTGGTTTTTTTATAGTACATTAGAAAGTATGGCAGTACTGTAATTTGGAGGGTTATATTTTGCAGCTTGAAGTACGAGTATTATGAATAAAAAGTTCTGGGGTACAGAATACTCAGGGCTTTGCTATTGCCCCACTTTTGTACTAATCAATACAAAGAATTTAGTAAATTCTCATGTTCCAGACAACTTTTCACTACAATCAGTGGTAAAGGTATCTCAAAGGTATTGATACAAATATTTGAAAGCAGTGTTAATGGCACAGTGCAGTGCGTTGCTCTTCTGTTTTCTCTCTCAAGGTGGGTCCCACATGTCTTTTAGGAGTGATATGCAGGAYCAGTTCAGCAACACAATGCTATAATTTAGAGAACATAACAGAACCCTCCATCAAAAGAGTTTTGAGGATAAATCTTGGGCAATCACAAGTCAAGAMATGCCCTGAATGTAGTTTTCTGTATGTCCTGGTACACTTTGCTATAGATGTCCACAACAACTAAAAGCACTCCATTTGCACTGTGACTGAATGCACAAAATTACCTGCCCTTTTTTTCCCTGGCTACAGCTCCTTTTGAACCCTGCACACTGCTCCAAGAATGTGGGTGTGGAAGCGTCCCAATGTGCCAAATGTTGTATTTTTTTCTATGCACCGGGTGCAATAATCCAATAAGCCGCTTCACCAAATAGGCAAACTTTGACAGTGTTATCTTTCTCTTATTTTGCCATTAGCCTTGTAGATATTCTGACAGTTGTCACTATAATGTGTTAACAGTTACTCAGTTTTTAAAATCAAAGTATATACCATTGTCTTTGTGGCTCCCCATAAGGATAAATTTTAGTTTTAGCTCACTTTTGTGGAGCATTGACCTGCATTCTGTTACACTGAACAATACAAAAACATCCTAGTGTTTAAAAGTCCCTAAGTATCCAGACCCATCCATGGCTTTAGTATAAAAGTTTGAAGGAATAAACAGCTGTTTATTCTGTTGAACTGACAGTCATGCCTGGGAAAGCCCTTCAGATCTATTCACAATTATGTCTCCTCCCATTCTTGTGTTTGGTTTGGAAACCAGCGGAGGTGGATTAGCCAAAACTAACACCATATTGCAAATATCAGCTTCATACAAACTCTCTCAATTCATAGCCTTCTCAAGAAGACTGTGTAATACCATCTAATTTGCTCTTTGCAGTGTCAAACTGTAATGGAAGGCTACTTTCCCATGAATATTGTGACAGCAGAAAGTGTATCTATACAAAGCTATCTATTTATAATATAACTCTATAAATTGGAGTTTGCCTTCAAATAATAATGGTATTGCTTGATTGTTGTCTGCTGCAGAAGAAACAAGGAAGAATGTGTTTCCTCATTTGCTTATTATCTGTATGCAAATGCATCCAGACATTTCAGACCAGGCTCTGCACGAAGTTATTACTGGCTTGGTTTTGAAAGATGAKGTTTTTCTCTATACAGACCCACTGCATTGGAAGTGATGGGCAAGAGAACACTTTAGGTCTAGTTGTAGGGCTTTACAATTTTTCTGCATTGCTTACCCAGTAAAATGAGTCCCTTGTTTCTATCTAGAAGAATGCTATWTCCAGGGATGAGTTCTCTGCAATTCAGTTTTCCAACCATTGTGACATCTGCATGTTTAGGACAGACCTCTATCCTGAGAACATATCTAAAATGACAGGACATACTCAAAATCTCAGCACCTAGGCCTCTGAATAAAGTAAATCTGCAAATTTACAAATGGACCCCACATTTCAAGTGTTCAGCTATACTTCTCCTTCTGTGTCTACCTCATTTTGTTGAAAAGTTGTTCTGGCTGTGTGAAGCCTTAAGAATTTGAAAGGCACTGTGCTAGCAAACTGAGAAGCCTTAACTTCTGAAACTTCAAAATGCTTTTATGCCAACTGGTGCTTCAGAGAAGATGATGCAAGCTGTTGCTCAACAACTCTTCCTTGAGGAGTTCCCCATCAAGAACTGTCAGCTGCATGTCCTAATAGAGAAGAAGGGACGGACACATTAAACCACCATAKAAAGGATCTTTGCCAGCCCTGTGTTGGCAAACTCTGTCTTGTTAAAGGACAGCATATTGGGAGCACTGTTCTTTCTGCAAAGGCACATAAGACTTCCTTCCCTCCTGATGCAAATCAAATATATAAGAGCCTGCTGTATGATGCAGTGATGAATGGTAGCATCCCCTCTGAGCAGCAGATGATCCTTCCAATCACAGAGAGTAAACCCAACTTTTAGGAAAAAAATATATAGGTGAGGGCATTTGATTGACAATACTATAAAAAAAACAGTGACATTCCCCCTCATG
Organism: Malurus melanocephalus; assembly: GCF_030028575.1. Lineage (NCBI taxonomy): Eukaryota > Metazoa > Chordata > Aves > Passeriformes > Maluridae > Malurus > Malurus melanocephalus. The sequence continues at coordinate 90,310 of NW_026623492.1, read as the reverse complement.
TACACAATAGGGAAAATCCTGTCCATGAACTAATTAGAAAGAAAGATGTCTAAATGGCCTTACCTGCAGGTATATTCCTTTCCATGTCTGCAATGTAGTTTAGAAACTATATTGAAAATTTCATCTTAAYTAAATTATAATAACATGAATTATAATGAACATTCTGCACATGAAACCAAAATTTATGAAACGAAATTGTTTTTCAAGGTAGGATAGAATCAATATATGATGAAGCAAAACTCTGCTGACTGTTACTTTTGCAATTACCTGAAGAACTCTATTTACTTCACTGAAAAAGATTTAATGATGTAAATTCCTACAAATTATGGTTCTACAAGTTTATATTGAAAAAGTGATTTTAAAAGAGTTGATAATTTCAGCCAAAATAATTGTTACTTAACAAAAAAGAGGGGAAGCCACCAGGAGTGTCTTGAGGTCACTTGGTCTGTTCAGCCTGGAGGAGATGGAGAGAGGCCTCGCTGCAGTCTACAGCCTCCTCATGAGGGGAAGAGGAGGGGCAGGCACTGATCTCTGTGGTGCCCCATGACAAGACCCAAGGGAATGGCCTGAAGTTGTGTTGGGGAGGTTTAGRTTGGATATCAGGAAAAGGTTCTTCACCCAGAGGGTGGCTGGGCACTGGAATGGGCTCCTCAGAGAAGTGGTCACAGCACCAGCCTGASAGAGTTCACATGGTGTGATCTTGAGATGGTTCTGTGCAGGGCCAGGAATTGGACTTGATGATTCTTGTGGCACTCTTCCAACTCAGGACATTCCATGGTTCTGTGGAAAAAAAATTAACCCAAATCAAGGAAAATGCCTAAGATGCTTGGAAGAAAAGAAAATGAACCCAACTCTAGGATCATATTAGTTATCCTCTCTAAAAGTAAACCACTAAGTTATGCCACATACCAAGGAGTCTCCCCTTAATAGCATAAACCAAAGAAAAAAAGAGGATGTAATGGACACATTCAAGCCCCAAAAATTCAGTGATCTGAATATTCAAACCCCATAAGTTCAGTGATCTGAATAAATAATAAAGTCTCTTTCTTATGGATATCTGTTGTACASTGTTTCCTCAGCCAGGCTTTTGTGTCTGTCTCAGATGACTTGCTAAAATTTTGTATCTTGAGACTGTCTTTGAATGTAGCTAAGGATTCTCAAGGTGCAAAAGTCAATCCAAGAAGAGACAGAAACAGACACACAGACAGACACAAATACAAAACATATTCTCAGGCAAGAATAAAGGATCAGATAAACCTCATCCTCTAGGAAACAGAGTAACCAAAATTGATTTGATGATAAACTCCACAGAAATTCTTTTAAATAAATCAAACTCATGAGCTTTTCTAATCTGATTTGATCAAAAACTAGTTCACTTGTCATCTGATAAATATTTAGTAGCCTCCAGCCCATTCCTAATGAATGGTGACCTATTATAGGTATCCTGTAAACAACGATGGCACAGAAAACAGAAAATAAATGCAGTGATAACTCAGCTCCCCTTTGCCCTAACACATTAGATACCACAGGATTGCTTACGATGGTTGATGTACGCTTTTTTTGTTGTAGGTGAAGGGCTTCAGTTTTCACATCCATCTGCCTGGTACCTTCCATGAGAACTGATATAGGATAACAGGAAAGCTTGCCTTTGTTTTTTGAGCAAAATGGATTGTTCACCGTCTAAATGGTATCTGATCAAAAGTAGATAAAAAGAATATACAGCAACATATGAGGAGCAAAGCGAGAAAAGATGCTCCTACTTCCATGATACCTCCTCTTCTATCATTTGCATTAACACTACCTAGTATGTCAGAATAAAGCTTTGTCCTTGCACTGCTCCGGTACCCGTACAAAGTCCCCATGACCACAGATATTGCATATTTATGCTTTTAAAGTTGCACTTTAATAAATGAGCTCTGCTAGACAGAACATTATATTCTTATTTAGACTTCCTCAACATCTCTCCTTCCATCTTCTCATATTGTTATCAACAACAGCAGATCATTGCTAGCACAAGTACAATTATCTTATTTATTTTCAAAGACCTGCATATATCACAGCAAAACTCCCCTAGTTTCAGATTTTTCTATTGAGAAGCCAGGCCATTATCAGAATATGTTGTTATGGATGAAACCAAATTAAGATTCAAAAAAAACCTCAAAAAAACCCAGACCAAGCAGCCAACCAAGACCAATACCAAAGCCAAAAAAGGATGACAAGTTAAAAACAAGACATAGCATAGAAACAAGAAACGGGAAGGTAAAGCAACTGCGTGTTCAAGGGCAAGARAGAGTTCACAGGAATGGGAAGCAAACAACATGTGTTTATTTCCATAAAGTTCCTGGTACTGACCATCACTAAAGACAGGCTATGAGCCTAAAGGGACCTCAGCTCTGACCCAGAATGGTAATACGTGTGTTTTAACACAACCACTGACAGATGGATGCAGGCAAGGATTTATTTCTATCTAAGGAATGAAAGGGCACACAGCAAGACTAATCACTAAACCATAACCAGGGAGGTGATCACTATAATGGCAAATTTAGAAAAATAAGACAGARAACAACATCAGTACAAATGAATATGGATGGACAGCCACACCACCTCAGAACAGATCACTTATTTTTCCACATAKGAGACCCCTTACAAAATTTTGATGAGTTGACAGCTGGTGAGTAGGGAAGAAATCAGCATGTGCAAGCATCAAGTTTTTATGCAGGGTAAGAGGTAAAAACAAATTGTACGTTTTRAGACACAAAAGCCGTAGCTAACCAGTACATGAAAAGTTCAGCAGTAAAATCTAACCATAGAATCATTAATTATACACATTAGATGGGTGTTCTTGCTTCTGGGAGGTCAAAGGAAATTTTGCTACATGAGGAAAAATTTAAATGTTCTTGCATTTGAAGGCTGGAAGGCAAATGTTTATTTAATTAACTCATTCTCCATATGAGGAAAATCATAATCTTAGCAGCCCAGATTCTCAGCTACATCAGAAAAAAATCAGCAGCAGTACAGGTCCTACAAGTACAGGTAATTTCTTTGTTCATCTATAGTAGGCCACTCTGAACCTAGCCAGAGGTGTATACAAATTTTGACAGAGATATCAGGCACAAAGTTTCAGCAGAAAGAAGTATCCAGGCCTTCCATATCCTCCAAAAAGGAGCATGGAGATTGGCATGCAAACTGCTAAATCTCTTTCATGACAAATGATATCCATACATTAGGAGGTCCTCTCTTGGTTGAATTCAAGATCAGAATGTGAATTGAAGGCAGAATAATGGGCCACAACAGATTTCTCTTTGGATGCTGTTATAACTTTCAATAAATAAATAGCTATGGTATTAGCATATGACTATGCACTTGGCATTACAGGATATAGACTGTATATATACAGATTAGGCAGACATGCCAATAGTGATGACAACTGTAACTAGAAAAGGAAAATTAATTAAATTTCTCAAAGTCTCTTCTCTCCCATTTCATCTTGTTCTGTGAGCTTCTTGAAACCATTTAACTCTGTGGTTGTTACACTGTAGTTGTAGTTCTGTTTTTCATGCTCTATTGCTCTGACAATAACAAATACATTATAATATTAACTTAATTAGACCAATTTGTTCCAAGTTGCATTCTGTTTCACCACACTGGAGTAAATAAAAACAATTCTAGGCTTTGAGGGTGCAGGGAATTTGGAATGTGACACATAAACAGCTTGACCAACACCATTTGCTATATCAGTAYTTACTATTATTCACTGAGCATGAGCCAGAGTTTCTGTTTTGGATGCATGTTCACAGCCCTCAGGACAATAGGATTATAGCAAAGAGCAGAATTTGACTGCAATGACKTATGTTCTTTTGAAACTTTCCAGTGTTTCTGTATGCTGTAAAACAAAAATTTGTCCTGAACATTATAAACTGGAATTCATCCTCTTTTAAATATAAAAATAAGGTTCTGTCTAAAATCAAAATGAAAATTTGAAGGTGTGAATTCTTTGCATAATGAAATGCTAAAAGTGGGATTCAGAAACATCAGGTAACTTATGTCCTTTGGTAGATCTGTAGAGACAAGTATTTGTGATCAGCCTAGCATCCCATATACTTATGATTATTAAGGCTGTTTCCATAGTCAGCAAAGTCTGCATTCCAGGTTCTGTCCTGCAGAGCACAGCTGCCACCAAGCCAGGGAGGCAYTGCTCCAGCCTGTGAACAAGCAGCAGAACCAGCTGCACTGCAGGAGACACACTTCATCCAGAGGTGGCCTTGGGACACACAGGAGATGACCAGTGTCAGGRTCCTGCACTCCATTTCCCTTCAGAAAATGCATCAAAATAATAACATTCAGGCTAATGTCACTTTGACTTGAAATAAGGTGGTTTCTTAGTTTTTAAATTTACAATATCCTGATGAATAGTTTTGAGGACAAAATTAACACAAACACTTTCACTCACTTTGTAGAAAATGTAATGATAATTGAAGCATTCTAAAGGAAAACACAGAGAACTCTATTTCCAGAGTCAAATGTGCTTCCACTTACAGAGGCCTGTTAGACATTGACTTCCAACAAAATCAACAGAACAATCTTTAACAGCAAAAAAAA
>NW_026623492.1:65964-85666 GCF_030028575.1 Malurus melanocephalus | reverse complement strand
AAAGAAAAAAAAGAAAGAAAAAAGGCAAACAAACCAACACACTTTTAAGGAATGGAACTATCTGAGTGTGCTGCAATTAAATTGCTCTAGGTTGTCTGACACKGATCCGAAAAGTAGAGATAGGAGTTTGGATACTTCTGTTTTTCCAAAGAATGAGCAACACATTCCTGTTTTAAAAAATCTGTGACAGCATCTCAGAGTCAGAGTGATTTGGATTGTAAGGAGCATTAAAGATCATCTAGTTTTCCATCCCACCTGACATGGCCAAGTATGTCATTCAGTAGATGAGGGATATCAGAGAGACCTACCCAAGGGTCTCTTCAACACTTTCAGGGACTGGGCATTCACAGCTTCTCTGGGCAGCCTCAACACACTCACAGTCAAGAATTTCTTCCTTATATTTGATCCAAACCTACACTCTATCAGTTAAATATCATTAGCCCTTGYGCTATTATTACATGCCCTTGTAAAAAGTCTCTTTTCAGCTTTATGTATTGAAACCTTTACTGTAAAAAAGTTATCTTAATTGACTTTCCTTATTCTAGTAGCTGGGTAACATTGTTGTAAAAGGAAATTAAGTTTTTTAAGCAGAACTTTCCCTTCATCTCATCTGACTGTGACCAATGATTGCATTGCCTTTCAGGTTGTTTTTGGGTTTTTTTTAATAAATGCCAGAATAATCTTCTCTAAGATTTTACCAAAATAAATGCCTTTCCTCCTTGCTTTGTCTTCACTATGTTTACACRGCACTAAAGAACCTTGAAGCCCTTCGTCGGTTTTGTTAACAGCRAAGATTTTCTGTCCTCAAATTGAGTATAATTGCAGAGGTCTAAGTCTGGTCCCACTGCAAACAAGTGCTTGCTGATGTTTACAACATGATCTAAGCACAGGATGTATTTTGTTCTGCTGAGCATATACACCTCAGGAGTCTAAACTTGCTAAGTAAATATTTTTGCACACTTGTCTGCAAGGAGGAAGGGTAAATCTAGATTTTTTCCATTATTTTGATCTGAAAATTAAAACTTCAGGAATAATCCATATTTAAATGAAGGTTTAAATATTTGCAACACTGTTCCCATATAGATTACTAACTCAACTTAATGAATTAGATATTAAAGAGCTCTTGCTGGCCTTGTATTCATCATGATGTAATTTTGTTTAACGGAAATATCAAAATATTCTGCATAGGATTTCTGAACTGGTTTTCCTGGAAAGTCAGCTAAAAATGCTTGATACATGATACATTAAAAAAGCAGTAAAGATTAAGATAATTGTATTTGTGGAAAAGGGAAGCCTTCAGTGGAAAACTTCCTTTCCAAGACATGTGGTTTCCATACTGAAAGTACTGTCTGTCAGACTATGCATTCAGTTTCTTCTCAGAATACCTGACACAGCAAAGGCAGGAGAATATATTTGTCACTCCTCAACTGAGCACAGCTACCCCTAGCTTCTTTTTTCCTTCTCTGTAAGTGTAGAGACATTGAAAATACAGAGAATCATCCAGTAGTTCACATTCATTTGATTTGGTCAAGAATGCCCAAGATGCAGTACAGAAGGTGGCAGGAAAAGAATATATACTCAGGTCTGGTATTCCACGCTAAAGGTAAGATGACTTGGCTGTGCAATATTTGCCCTTCCTGCTGTTTCCTCTTCAACACTTCACCGAAGCAATCATATTTAAATAAAATACTGAAAACCCCTTCCCACACCAAAGTTATCATTCAGCTGGGTTAAGGGAATCCTAAAATCCAGCTAAGGAACTTCCCTCATSACTTACATTAAATTATAGCCTTCAGACATAGCAGCATGTTATAAAGTGGCACGTTCTTCTAAATGCTCCAGTGCTGAATAAGCCTGCACAATATTGAGATATTACAGATGTCAGATASCCTCCGAACATACTTGAGACAGTATTCGTTATTTGTCTACAGTGAAAAAGCCACAATTCTGCCTTGATTTTATGGGAACCACACAAAGGCAGCTGAGGAATGCAGAAAGGAAGCTATACACTCCATCGCTTCTACACAACACGCCTACCTGTGGCTTGGAAACAAATAGACTGAAGTTTACCAAGCACTGACCTTTTCTTCTGCTTTCCAGTCCATGGAATTTTGATCAGTGACTATAAATATAAGAAAATTTTGTCTCAAGGAAATGCCTCTATAGCTGCAAAAGAAATAATAATTTATGTCAGCCTGAGCCAAAGTCAGCCATGCACACCACCCTCTGGTACAGTGTTTTCTTATGAGATTAAGAGTACTTGGCATGGAGACCTGAGCAGAGACTACTGCAGTGCCAGTGAAAAAGATGAATGTACATCCTCTAACCTTCAGAAGATATGTTTGCAAAGTCCAGCACATTAGCTTAAGCTTTTTTAAGCAACATTTTCCCAATTTTATTTTCTGTCAAATCACCCACTCCTCATTGCTCACTCCTTGTACTTAATGCATTTCACAAGTAAGCTAATAAGTTCATTCTTACTACAAGCTTGTTCCATAAAATATATTTTTTAAATGCTGTAAAGACATTAAGATAAATAACAGTGGCTGAAACTGTATTCTGGGGACTTGTATACTTGCTAAATTAGCATGGCTTTTTCCATTTTGATTGCCCGTCCAGCTTTTCTAAATTCACTTAATCACCAAGCTGAAACTGTATGTGCCAGTTGCTTATCAAGGACAGGTAATTTCTCGTTATTTTATTGACAAAATTTTATTGGAGGTGTTCTTTTATTTATAAGAAGAGGGCTAGGRAATACATTCCTTTACTGAAGTTAAAAATGTTAGCAACACATCCATTAGAAACTTTAAAATCCCTCTTAAATTGGGTAGAAAATTAACGTGTTGTGGGTAGAAGGGCATCAGAAGAGAGGACAAATCACAAAAACAACAGTCAGTCTGTTTCCTGACACACAATGGGGAGGCAAGAGTTTCTCACATCCTCACATTGCTGCTTGACTAAACTGTAGGCACAGATTAGACCAKTGGGAAAAGTAACTTTCTCTACTCCAGTCAGTCTTAAAGGGYTGCTTTTCCACCCTGAGAGACAGGTAATACTCTCTTCCATAGTATGTAGAAGATGGCCAACAAAAAGGACAGGAAAGAAATACATCAAATTAATTAAAAGCTTTATTAACACACATCAGTGCTTCCATAATACTCTTTTTTTTTTTTTTTTATGAATCATAACTGCAAATACAGAAAAAGCAAAAGGAGGCTGTTGGTTTGGAACAGGACAGTGCTTGTGATGTATGTGTAAATGTTTGACTGAAAATGCAGAGATAGCATCAGATAATTCCCCGTGCCTCTTTGGATTTGTTTTYTTTTTCTGTGAAATCGGTGCTCCATTCCTGTGTAAGGAAATTATCACATGCCATTGTAATTAAAAGCTATGTGACAATATATATATGGAAAAGCAAAGAATTAAAATCATGTGAAAACTAATCCTGGAAGCTACTGGCCTTTTAAATTTGATTAAGCCACTCTAATAAAACTCTTGACAGTTACATGACATAACTATAAGTGACTATTTTGGCGGTGCACTATTTACTACATTTGAGGATACAGATATATCACCTGACTGAAGCTGTAGAAACTGTTAGTGATAAGCACACACATTTCTTTCATTATCCCACTTAAACACTTAGGTAGCAACAAAAAAAAAGATCCTTTATCCCAGATCTTTCCATACCCTTTGCAACACAGAGTGGTCTGTCATTTGTCATTTCTTTGCCTTATATACTCAGAATCTGAATTCAACCCTGGATAAACTTGTACTACATCTTGTTTGTGAGATATCCACTCCATGATACCAGCTGTTTAACGGCATCCTAAGAGAGGGTATAGATTCATGGATTTCTGTCTGCATCCTAATTACTTGTTAAACACTGCTTACAAATATAAATTTGTTTCCTCAGTACAAGAATTCATTACAACAACTCAACATTCAGAAAAAAAAGGTTAATTCTGATTTACTCACAGTTGATTAAGATTTTATATATTTTGGTTCCTTCAGTTGCATGTGCCTAGAAATATGGTTATTGTGTCCTTCTTATATCTTTGTTTTAAAATACCTCATTCTTTTGCTTTGTGCAGTTGTATTTTGCTGTCACTCTTCACTGAGTAAAAAAACTATCTGGATGGCCAGGCCTGGAGAGCACTGGTGAAGTTAAATSCAGTTGATACTCAGACACCAGTGGTGTTCCCCAGGGCTCAGTACTGGGGCCAGTTCTGCTTAATATCTTCACTGACAACCTGGACAAAGATTTCAAGCACTACCTCAAGCAGTTTGCAAGCAAGTTTGGCGGGAGTGCTGATGTGCTGGAGGGCAGGAAGGCTCTGCAGAGGGATCTGGCCAGGCTGGATCATGGGCCAAGGCCAAGGGTGTGAGGTTCAACAAGGGCCAGGGCCGGGTCCTGCCCTGGGGTCACAACAACCCCAGGCAGTGCCACAGGCTGGGGCAGAGTGGCTGGAAAGCTGCCCACAGGAAAAGGACCTGGGGGTGCTGGTGACAGCGGCTGAACATGAGCCAGGGTGTGCCCAGGTGGCGAAGACATATTGACACACATTCTGCCATGTCAATAAAACGTTATTCTTCTCCACAGTAAGCATTTAATATAACCAGGAAATCACATATATTACAGTTCATTTATATTAACAGGATGCATGAAGAAAACAGTCAAAAGCTTCTTTAGTGATTGTTTCTACCATCTCCACCAAATAACATTGTTCAGTTGCTATAGAATCTGTCAGTGTTGTTCTGTATTCTATGTCCAACAGAAAACAGAATACACTTTGGTTAGAGACAACTCTGTTAATCAAAATCTACCTTTCATTATACGTCTTTCACCCTTGTTTGGAGTGTTGTTGACTTCKCGAAGTAATTAATGGCAAGTCTTTGATTTTTTTTTTTCCCTAACAAATAAAACCATTCAGTAAAAATGTATGCAGGAGTTCATACCTTTTTTTCTTGTCCACTTGGATCTTAACAAAGAGATACATCAATATGAAAATGTATGTGTGGAGTCTTTTGACTAAGCCATGACAGGGGATTGGTGAGTAGGCTGCAAAAAAAAACAATAAAATCCTTTTCGCTTCTTTTCCAAGGGTGTGCTTATGCTATTRCACACACATAAAAATTAGCCTTCTTTTTAGGGAAATCATCTAGAATTCCTTGGAAGTTTGAAGGGCAGTGACTGCCTACCTGCTCACAACTTACATCTGACTGTGTGCACATGGATCTTGGTCACCAGGCGCACCTTCAGGATCGCTCTTTCCTAACAGAGTTTTAAGGAAAAATGTGGTTCAAGACAGCATAGGATAACTTGAACTTACTGGACTCAACCAGATGTTTACTCACTATGTGGAGGAATGTGGAAAAGAAAAACTGAATGAGACAAAGCGGGTGTTTTCCTCTTAAGATCTTTTGTATTTCTACAAACAGATCTATTTCTGAAATCTGGGAACATCCCTGTACATGGAAAATATGGATATATGTTTCTTATGGATGGTGTATATATTGTGTCATGAGCTCAGTGGAAATATATACAGATTACAGATACAGTAATGACTTCACAGTTAATGTCAGCTTGATTGCCAAGGTCTTGTATGAACATTGACAGTTCACGTGTCTGACAACAGACTCATTTGTCACAACATAATTCCCTTGCACTTGTCCTCCTTTTTCAGGTGTGGAGCATATACATAGGACATCACATCTTCTACCAAAATCAGAAGCCATTTTCAAGTAATTTGTAACTGAACCCACAGATAATTCACAGTCAGGTGCTCCCACTCTTTCCCGAACAACATGGACCAAAAAATGAATAAAAAGGGGCAAGACAGTATCATTCCATAAAAAAACCCAAACTTTTATGTAATTCAATTTCTCTGTAATTTTCTTATCTTGCCAAATGCAAGGTACCAAATATCACCTTAAATAAATTTAGACATGRGTTATAATATAGATGAATATCAGAGAACTTTCTCAAGCTCCCCTGAAAAAAAGAATTTTACACTATAGTCACTGAAGTCTTTCTAGACCTTTCAGAAGTTAGAAATCTGGCTAAGACAGAATCATAGTAATAGTAGAGCATAATCCAGCTTGCTGAAGTTAGAGACTGCAAAGGGACCTTGACAAAATTAAGAGTAGGACTACCTTGTCTCTAAGACATTCAGATGAAAATATCTCTTTTTAAAGATGAATGCCTCAGCAGCTATTTCTCAGAACAGCATTAGTATTATTATGATTGCTTGTGTAAGCTCTGTTGGAATGCAGCGAGGTGAAACGAGTGCCTGCTGAAAAAAAGGACACTTCCAAGGAGCAAAAAGAGAGAGTATGACAGAAAAATACATCACATTTAGCCTGCAGACCCAAGTGTACAAAGCAAAACAAACTGAAAAGCTACCACACATGCAAATAAAAGCAAGAAATGAAAGCACAATGAACAGGCATGGGTGGATGAAATGAGGAAAATACAGCATTAAAGATGATCCTTACTACTTTCAGGAACATGAAAGACACAATTATCAGGTTAACATTTTCAAAGTATGAAGTGATGTGGAGCATCCATCTGGAGATACTGTAGCTGAGTTTCCAAAGTGCTGATGAGCAACTCAAAGACAAACATAGCATGACAAAAACCAAATCAATGTACCTATTACTGAGAGCACAAAACCTAAGCAATTTTAACTATTCCCAGTTGAGTGACTGTTTTCCAACTACTTACAATTCCAAGAAACTGAATTATTAGTGTCCCATTCAGCAATAAGTCAATTTATATGGAGTAATGTTAGCAATCAGAAGACGCCACCTCATTTTAACATTACAGCTTCTAAAGAAAGATCCAAATCCCATGTTTGTACAAAAGCATTTATACTATTTTACTAGTTATTGTGATTATGTGATTATTATTCAGCAAAATAAATTATGCAAGCAAAGTGGTTTTAGGGAAATAACAAGAAATAAAGTTTTTTTTAAAAAGTGGGCGAATATACATATATATAATTACGTTACATTATGTTACGTTAGTTATGTTAYGTTACGTTATGTTATGTTACCTTACATTACATTATGTTAGGTTGTTATGTTATGTTATATAATGTTTTATTTTGCAGAATATGGGAAAACTCCAAACAACAAACTTTCAGCACCAAACTCACAGCTAAAGTCACAAATAATGCTAATTGGAAAAACATTTCAAATTAGGAATTGCAAACCATGTTGCCAAAAACTGTTTTTCCTTCCTATTCTGCCAGATACTCAATTTATTGTTTTGGTTGGGGTTTATCAAACTGAAAAAAATATAGGCAAAAAAAAAGGAAAGAAAAAAGAAAAGAAAAAAGAAAAGAAAAATAGCACAGAAAAAAAACAGTTTACTCCATTCAGTAAACATTTCATTAGGAGAAGAGTTCTTGCAAGTTGCTCAGTTAGGGAAATTGCACTATATAAATCTTCAGAATTTATCTCAGTTGAGCTTTTTCAATATGATCACTAGTGGTGTGATCACCACTAGTGGTAGGAAGCAGTGTTGGGCCTACTCCTGTTTAATATCCTTACTGATGATCTGGAAGAGAGTCTTGAGTCTGCCATCAGAAATTCATGGATGGCACCAAGCTGGGTGTGAGTGCTGATSTGCTGGAGGGCAGGAAGGCTCTGCAGAGGGATCTGGCCAGGCTGGATCATGGGCCAAGGCCAAGGGTGTGAGGTTCAACAAGGGCCAGGGCCGGGTCCTGCCCTGGGGTCACAACAACCCCAGGCAGTGCCACAGGCTGGGGCAGAGTGGCTGGAAAGCTGCCCACAGGAAAAGGACCTGGGGGTGCTGGTGACAGCGGCTGAACATGAGCCAGGGTGTGCCCAGGTGGCCAAGAAGGCCAATGGCATCCTGGCCTGGATYAGCAATGGTGTGGCCAGCAGGGCCAGGGCAGGGATTGTTCCTCTATACTGGCGAAGTCACACCTTGAGTCTTGTGTCCAGTTCTGGGCCCCTAAATTTAGGRAGGACATTGAGGTGATGGAATGAGTCCAGAGAAAGACAGTGAAATTGCTGAAGAGTTGGAATGCATGTCCTGTTATGAGTGCCTGAGGCAGCTGAGATTGTTTAGCCTGGAGAGGAGGAGATTTAGGGGTGACCATATCACTCTCCACAACTGCCCGAAAGGTGGCTGTAGCCAGATGGGGAGCAGCCTTTTCTCCCAGGGCGCTGTGACTAGTACAAAAGAACAMAGTCTTAAGCTGTGCCAGGAGAGGTTTTGGTTGGACTTTAGGAGCCATTTCTTCACACAAAGGGTGATAGACATTGGAATGGGCTGTCCAGGAACAGGTGGAGTCGCTGTTCCTGGAGGTGTTTAAGGAAAGACTGAATGTGGCATGCAGTGCCACAGTCTGATTGCAAGGTGGTGTTCAGTCATAGGCTGGATTTGATGATCTCAAATGTCTTTTCTGAACTAGTTGATTCTGTGATTCTTTGATTCTGTGATTCTTTGATTCTGTATTTCTTAGCACATATAATCAGAAATCCCATATTCTGAGATTTTGTGCCTTGATCTGTCCACGTTGAATTCTTTGCTGCTTCCTGCATTCCATGAACACATGTAGTGCCATTAGAACTSAAAGCACCGCTGAAAATATTTTTACCACACAACTATCCTCCTTACCTTCTTGTAAAGGCAATGTAACAAGTCACTACAAAGGATTATCATCCCCAAATTATCCACATACTCTTTCACCTAAAAGGAAGAAATTTTTAGATTGTTGTTTTCAACATACTGATACTATAAAAAAGTCTTACATTATTCACTGGCTTGTCCTTGGGATGATGCCACAGTAAAGTTAACAATTGTTGACTTTTACATTCACAAAATTTGAGACTAGGCAAATCAGTGCTACAACAGACTCTATCCCTGACATTAAATTTTCATTTTCAATGTAGAAAACTTTCATTTTCAAGAAAACATGTGGTCACAATCTGAAAGTAACAGCATTTAAATTTAACCAGTATTTCTTTAGACTGCAGATGACATAACTGGAATACCCCACAGATACATCAGATGAAGAGACACAACATCAACTGACATTGTGAAGAACATACAACATGATTCCTGTGATGTGACTCCTGCTTTGACAAAGAATGATGATTGATTCCTTCCTGCTGATTGATTACATGAGAGCTGCCCTACTCATGTCTTTAAATGGTCTCCAGATGCAGAGATCCTGGAGAGCTGGAGACATCTCTAGAAATTCCAAGGTGAACTTACAACTGAATCTATTAGCTTGAAATACAATATTCTGCCTCACATTTGGCCCCAGGTCCTCTCTGTTCTTTAGCAGGTGAAAAGAGGTTAAAAATAAGGGGTGTACACATGCACACTCACTGACCCATCTGAATTAATGCACAGATTGCTTCTTGAATACTTTCTGCAGCTGCCATGGGAAAGAGCTGCCTTCTGCAGGCTCCTGATATTCACYGACAGTGCAGGGTCATTTTCACGCAGTCCTTCTTCTAGCATGGGACAAAATAAGTTGCTCACTTGTTAAAATACTTTTATATTTCATCAGTCAAAAACCTTACTATGCAAATCTGCTGTAGTGCAGGTAAGTCCTGATGCGTGGAGGGACTTTATGTCCTTTTGGATGACAAAGGGTTTCCATTGCTATTTCTCAGAAGATTTTGCCTCTCCAAAGGCTATTTTCAGAAGGATTTGTTTCTTCTTGGAGGACATATCTATCAGAACAGTGAAAATATTCTTAAAATGATCTGCAGAAACTTAATTATAAAGCTTGCTAAAAGCACCGGTTGAAGTCCTGCTTGCTGCTGGTGACTACAAGTTTCTATCAGGCTGGAAAAGTTATCTTCTTCAAGCCCAGCAACAATTCCATGACAACATTATGTTTAAAAACCTCATTTTAATAGCCCCCAAAAATTATAAGGCAATTTCTTATCTTTCTAATTCTATTTCCTACTATACAATTTACTGATCTCTAGCTAAAAGATTTCTATGAAGCTAATTACCAGGAAGACCAAAGCCCTAAAGCAAGCTCTCGGGTCTTCTCCTTTGGCTCCTGCAATTAATTAACTAGAGAACCTTACCTCCTCTACAGCACTGTTCCCTTACCAGTCTTAGGTTCACCCCTGGGGAGAAGTAAACAGGATCATCCTAAGGCCTAAGAAYTGTGTCCTGGGTATGAAGACAAGGGGATGGAGCTTTTGGTGCTGTCTTTTCCATACCATCCACATCACTGCTGGAGGGGCACGCAGAAAAAAATGCCAGGGGCAGGAACAGAAGCAGTGCCATCTTTAACCAGGGCACATAGGAGGATGTGTGCTGACCAGAGTCAGGGCTGCGCTGCCACTGGGCACCAGAATAGAGCAGTGATAGAACTACTGTAGCCATCAGAGCCACCACCCTGGAGCCCACAGCTGACACTGCTGCTGCCACCACCTCCTTTGGAGAGAGCCCCTGTACCTACAGGCCTGCTGCTATGGGTGGAGGGATACAGAGAGAGAAAGAGAGAGAGAGAGAAAGGGAAAGAGCCTGCACCGGTACTGCTGCCACCACCAGCTTCAGCATCTCTGCACCATAACTCCTTATTTGGATGGACTAGATTTCCAGCTTTTGTCTTGTCCTCATTTTCCATTGTTTCTGGGCTAGGGAGGAGGAATTTTAGCCACAGGAGGCTCCCCGGCATGTTGCCTCTGTTTTGCTGGAATGCCATGTGGTGATGGTCTCCATTTTGCCTATGTTTAGAGATTGCACTGAGTGCTGTCCAGGGGGATGTTTGGTGGTGAATACCCTTTTGTGGATAAATTTATCTCCTCTCTCTCTCTTCTGCACTCTGTTATTAATATTGTCATGATTATTGCAATTTTTTCAGTAAGTTGTGATTCCARTTTATGATCTCACCAACTTTCCTCCATTATCAGAAGAGGCAGGGGGGAAAGGGGACAACTGGAATAGGTTTAATTTTTCACCTGGGTTTTAAACCAACACAAACTGAAGGACTGAAAGACATAAATAGGTCTAAATTCGCTAAAAGGTAGAAGACACTAGGAATGATGTTAAGTGCTATGTATCCTAYGAACAACTATCAACAGTGTCCCTCACATGATATACTGAAACAATGACCATATAACTACACAAACTTCTTGCATAATTTGTATTAAAATATAGTCTCTTTTATACTAACAGCTGTGTATAAGATTTACTTCCCACACTGACTGAGCATTCACCTGGCTCCTCTGAACTGCGCTGCTTCCATTTCCCCTCCTTGTTCCTAGCTTTTTCTGTAGTTAATGCACCGAGACAGATGCTTGGCTGTTTAAGGCTTTCCTACAACCATGAAAATTTGGTCTATGACTTCTAGTGCAGCTTAAACCAAAGCCCAAAGGCCAAACTTCATGTCTCAAAATAGTATCACTTCCAAACCAGGAGCATTTTTCAGTTACCAGCTTTTTTCTTGCAGCTAAAAATTTTGGCGTACATTTCATTGCAGTTCAGTCAAGGCTGTAATTTGTGAGCCAGCCCTTCATCTATATTTGGAGATATGGTAAACCATAGCCTTCACCCTCTTCTTCCTGGGTTAACATATCCTTTGAYGGCTTTCCTTCCCCAGCTCTTGCAGAAATTCTGTCTTTCTCAGAATAATTTTCAAAGCATGGAGAAAGGATACACAGAATGAAAGCTCCAAGAGTCAGGTTTATCTTGAGACAAACCTGATGAGATACATCTGCAGGCCCTGAGGAAATTGATGGAGAGAGTGGCTAAGCTATGCATCATATTTGAGAAGTTGTGGCAATCCACTAACTGGAAAAGCAAAAATATAATCCCCATTTTTTAAAAGGGAAATAAGGAAGACCCAAGGGACTGCAGGCCAGTCAGTCTCACCTCAGTGCCTAACAAGGTCATGTAGCAGATCATTCTGAAATGGAGGTACAGGGAGGTGATTGGCKAGAGCCAGCATGGCTTCACTAAGGGCAAATTATGCCTGACAAATTTGGAGGCCTTCTATGACAGGGTTATAGCATTGCTGGGTGAGGGAGGAAAAACTGATGTAATCTACATGGACCTGTTCAAAGCATTTGCCACTGTTCCACACAATACCCTTGTCTCTAAATTGGAGGGACACAAATTTGGTGCAAGGAACTATAGGTRGATAAGGAATTGGCTGGATGGCAGCACTCACAAAGTTGTGGGAACAGCATGATATCCATGTGGAGACCAGTGATGAGTGGCATTCCTCAGGGGACCAGCACTATCTAACATCCGTGTCAGTGACATGGACAGTGGGAGAACCCTCAGTAGTCTGTGTGGTGCGGCCAATGCCTTGGAAGGCAGGGGTGCCTTCCAGAGGGACCTGGAGAGCCTGGAGAGGTGGGGCTGTGCAAACCCCTGCAAGTTCAACAAGGTTAGTTACAAGGGCCTATCTCTGTGTTGAGTCAGTCCCAAACATGGAAATGGCCTGAGTAACGAGTGGGTGGAAGGCAGTCCTGAGGACAAGGGCTGTTGTTTGAAGAAGCTTGACCTGACCTTGCAATGTGAGCTTGCAGTCCAGAAAGCAAATCATGTCCCAGGCTGCATCACAAGTGTGACCAGCAGGCTGAGAGAGGTGTTTCTGCCCTCTGTTCCGCTCTTGCAAGACTCAGCCTGTAGTACTGGGTCCAGCTCTATGTCCCCAACATAAGAAGGACATGACCTATTGGAGTGAGTCGCCACAATGGTGACCAGAGGGCTGGAGGATCTCTTTTGTGAAGGGAGGCTGAGACAATTGGAGTTGTCCAGACTGCAAAAGAGAAGGCTCAAGGAAGACCTTCTTGCAGCCTTACAGTACCTAAAAGGATCAACAAAAAAAGCCAGAGAAGGACTTTTTACAAGGATATGTGGTGAAAGGACAAGGGCAAATGGTTGAAGAGGGTAGATTCAGAACCATAGTATGGTTTGGCTTGGCAGGGAGCTTAAAGATCTTCACATTCTTCTGAAGTAGAATCTTAGTTKACAATTGGATGTTATAATTCTAATATGTGCAGGCAATTAAAAAACCTGAGGCTTAGACACAGACCATGCTGATGCTCCAGATCTTGTGATAAAACTCCTGGGAGCAAATTGGGAATGCAATGATTGTTCAGTTCTGCCTAGAAAGGATGCCAAGGGCACTGAGCATTTTCAAGTTCTTGAAATATTTCAGAAGGTCAGATCATGTGCCTATAACTCATTTTTGATTTGCTTCACCAATAATTCTGAATTCCTTTCTCAACTTTTCAGATCTTTGGCTATCTAAGTTGACATATTTCCTCAAACTTGCTGATCATCTTCTAAATTAGTGTTCACCCACTCATCCATTTCAATGTGCTACCAAGAGATTTAAATTCCAAAATAATTTTGTCATTTGCTATCATTATCTTCYATCAAGAGACTGTTCTGCTTCATTACGTCTTTATTAAAATGAATCTCCAAAAGGAGTATGAGTGAGCAGTGCCCTTCAATTTCATTTATGTCATTTGTGAARAGTGGTAAAGAGCAACTGTCTGCAAGAATCAATAATTTTATAATTACATACATATTAGCCTGGCTACTTGTGCGATATATCACATAATGAGGCATCCTGCAGAGTTGCTGGAGCAGCAGTAGAATATTATGCTATAATTTTTGCTTTGTTCACCACCACATTATATTAATACATATGCACCTCATGCAGTATGGAGATTAAATGATGTTACTCCAACATCGCAAGAAAATTTTATCATCTTCATTTGGGGAACAAATTATTATTATCTAATAAAAGGGTATTTGTTTAGCATACTTTTTCCTGTTGATTTTTCAAGATGATAAGGCTTGACTGCCAGCACAGTGAGGATCCAGCCTTTTCACGTAGTCCTAGAGGTCAGATGTTGGTGCTACTGTGAAGTAATTCTTGCCCTGCATTGCCTTGTAGATATTGGTGTGCCAAAGAGAAGTATTAAATACCTTCCTTCTTGTGCAACACCCAATAGCAAGAARCATCAGAAAACAATAATGCCTGATCCACAGCTCAAAAATCTTGGATATACATATCAGGTCTAGTTCAAAATCTAGTTATTTGCCTTAAGCCATGTCCTTTTCTGAGTCAACAGGTTGAAAAACATTTCAGAAATCAGAAAAGGTAGGCCTCCATTCCAGATTGTAGAGGTATTTATCTTCTCTATGAACATATAAGAATTGATTACTGAATATAATTTTGACCATGAAGGTATCATCCTTCAACACAAACCTCATGCCTGCCATGCTGATATACTCAAACAGACATTTTTAAATGCTTTGCAGAARCTCAGACATTTCTAGTTTTCATGCAGGTTTAGTTTGTTTTGTAGTACTATCAGAACTCCTTTTCACATGAGGCTTAAGAAGGGTGCTGGGAGAAACATGTGTAGTTCACACTTATCCTTGACATTTTGTATAATTAGGAAGGAAAACCATTTGCTGCCATGTCAGTCTAGTYTTTTTCATGGACTACTAATTTGTCTAATATTTAAAAAAAGGAAATACCATTTTGAAAATCATTACCATCATATGCACCTGGATTTACACAGCTGCTGGCTCATGATCACTTCACAGATATGCCTTTATATTTCCTAGGCAAATGGGAACTCTGGGACCTTGTAACATGTGTCTGCTCATGATGAGTTTCATAGCTTGCCTTTCTGTGAATATCTCATAACTACCAGTAAATTCTTGATTTGTGAAACACATTTTATGCCACCTTCCTACTCTGCTTGCCTACTTTCTTACAACATAAATGTCTACAGCCAGAAAAGCATACAAGTATGAAATATTTACACTACTTAACACAAGAAAAAAATAATCAAAAACTTCCCCAAGATCTAAATTCCTCTGCAACTAAGACATGGACAAAACATCTTCCAAATTTCATTAAAATACTTAACAATGTACACACTATTTTTACCGGGACCAGGAGCACCATTCAGGGAAAAATTGAAGTGATCTAGAACACCGGGTTCCACATCCAAGGTTTTAAAGTCACAACAGGTAAACTATTATCAAGGAATTCTAATACATTTTCATCATTAYTCTTTTATCTTAGTTTGACACGGATGAGTTCTGATATGGACAGTGAAAAATGCCAATGAAAGACATTTAGTTGAGATGGAACAAAACTGAGTTTTGGTAGAAAAAAAAAAAAGATAATTCGGTATTACAGGGCTATGAATCAGCAAACAAAAATCCCATCTGCAGCTGTTGTCTTCCTCCCAGCTGTGGTCCTATTGACTCCAACAAAGATAAAAAAAAAAAAAAACAACATTGTTCTGGCACAGGATTTCATTTAATTTAAAAAAAAAAAAAAGCCAAACCAAAGCCCAAAAACCCATTGACACCTTCCCCCAAAACAGACAAAGCCCAAACAAACAAACAAAAAAAANCCCTTATGTCCTGTCTTTGTTAATTTTAGAGTAAATCCAATCCATTTTATCGACAATTAATGTATTTTAACCCATAATTCAACCATTCTAAAAAAGCTCAGTTGAAGAAAACAGAGAGAGGAAGGTCTAATTTGATAAGGTCTAGGGTGTCTTTGGTAAGCCAATAGAAAAACCTGTGCAAACAGAAGAGAAAGCATCTACTGGCAATGTTTGGGCAGTTTTAAATAATTAGGATGGATCCTCTGTACATTCAGAACCATCTAATGAAATAGAAATAGATATAATTTAAAGTTATAAGGGTCAGTTGGATTGATWTACTGTACCAGTAAGGGTTCTGGTAGTTTAAATCTGCACTGGATTAAACAGCATCTCAGAAAAAAAAATACATTATTGCTATTGAACCAGTATCATGGCCCCAGTCATAAATCCAGCACCCCATCAGTTCTGCCCTTGAGGACAATCAGTGCATCTGTCAAGTCAAGCTCAGTGGAGGAATTTTTTTTCTCATCATGCTATATTATATAGCATATATRGAAGTTAAACTTTGAGGTCAGATGTCAGGAGGCAGAGATTCCAGGCTACAAGGAAAAGTCCCACAGTTTTGGCTGCTTTGTAAAGGTAAAGTATTTACAGACATGAGATACAGCTTTGTGCATTTTCATCCACATGCTTTGGCTCTTCACTGAAMTTCAAAATACTACTATTTTTATTGGATTATTTTCTCATTGAGAGATATTAGACAGGAATTGATCAGTTCGTGTTTTCAAATTTTGTCTGTACTCCCAGCTTTATATTATTAAAAACTATTGCAAAGTTCCTATCTGGTGGACTGGCCTCAAATAAAAAAAAAATTTAAACCTCAGTTATTCTACCTGTATTTTATGTGGATTATTAGCATCAATTTTTGAAATCTTTGCCAACTACTGTTGTTTCATCAAAGCATTTTAAAAAAATGATACTCACAATTTCATTAACTCCCTGTGATGCAGTTCCTTATCTGTGTTCACCATAATCTAAGAGAAAAAGGCACTTTTCTATGGATCAAATCAATTGTTACCAAAGCTTTTACAAATGGTATTAATTAATAAGATGACCTAGGCAGAAAAAGTTGAAGGTCTAAGTAAGTAAAACTGAAGGGATTTTTTTCCTCTCTTAACCACAATCACTGAAGATCTTTTTTAAGGAGTATGAAAGGGGAAGCTTCCACTTGCTACACTGTGCACTGCATCGTGCACTGCAGGGCACTGCACCTGTTGTGGTAGGACTGCTCTGCCTCTCCCAGTAAATGTCTCAAAATGTTGACTATATTCCTAGCCTGTTCTTAAGTAATTTACTTCAAATGTTRTTAAGACAGTTCTACAGATGGGAAATTATTGTTGAGACATAACTAAGTAAGGATTAGGTCACCATGTGATAATAGTTTGTCAATAGATTAGTTATTTGTGTATTTATGTATGATCCTAATTTTACAACAAAGTAATCTGAATTATTTTAGCCTTCTGGAAAGAGAAAAAAAAACAACACATATCAATGTACATTATCGTTTCCCAGGACATATTCATATTATCAAGACTGATTCCTCCATATGCTTCATTAACATTAGAAAAAAATAAACACAAAAACTAAAACCACTTTTTCATGTATGCAATCTGAATCATGATCTACTTCAGAGAACTTTGTAACAACAATCAATATAGCCAAAGAATGTATTTTAATCATCTTTACAAAGTATATTGACATTTTTTCACAAATGCATTCTGATTTCATAATTATTCCAGGATGTCTTAAAATCAGGCAGAAACAAAAATGTTTTCAATAGAATTTAGATTTATGTTTGCTAGTAGCTGCACTTGGTAGGTGCACAAGCAGGTAGTGTCACAAACTATTATGTCTTTTGGTCTTTTTCTGTAGCTGAATTAATTTTTAGAATAATTTCAACATTTCAAGAATGATCCATGGGCTTGGACTACGTTTCTTTTCCATTTTATTAAGATACTCTTTTTATGGTGTTGAGTTTTTTTTATTTATAGCCACCCYGTACAGAAACTGCCAGCTTGACTCTACATCTCTACATCCAGGACCAAAGCCAATATCTGTCATTCTATAATAGGAAAATAAAATTAAGAACAGCTTGCTCATCAGGATGCTTAAAACATCCCTATTTCACCTGGCTTAGTTTTTTTTAAACACTTTTTTAAGTTTCAGTGGGTGTTGTGTTATCAGCTTCTTTTTTTTTTAGGTCATATACATGGAATTACATTTCATGGAATTATAAAAACAAAAACAATTATCAAGTAAAAAACGCCTAGAATTTTGGCATGCTTTTATTCCTAAACATTTTAAGGGACAAACCACAAGCAGAAAAGAACAGTAACATTGTACTGTAACAGGAAACAAAAGATATGTAGAGGTGTTCAACACTATTCAATATACATTGTCTTACCGTTTCTGAACGCTAAAAGTAAGATCTGTCTCTAGCCTTCAYAAATTGTATAGCATAATTGTATTAAGCATTTTCAAATGTTGCACACCTCCGTTAAGGTATTGTAAGCTCCAGGAAGAAATATATCAACYGCAGTCACATTGTTTTATACCTGCAGAGGGGAATTTTTCTGTGCTAAGGGTGCTGCAGATAATCGTAGATCTACCAAGAATGTACTAAGAAATCCTAAAAGTGAAAAAAAAGGATACTTAAAACTTTAATATTAAGAGAAATATGCACACTTCATAGACAAAGAAGTAAACCCTAACTTAATTTTAACTAGTCTTCAGGAACTATTGAATTGGAATTATTTCCCCTAGCCCACCAAAACAGCTCAAAAGAGAAGTAAGAACGGGTACACAAGAAGGTGAATAGAGAAAAAATTAAAGGAAGGTCTAAACTCTGAAAGTGTCTTGAAACTCATTTTGTTCTTACTGCCTAGAGAAGCATGACCTCACTACCTCCTAGGACAGATCACTTTTTACCTACTGAAAGAAACATGTGAGACTCCCAGAATTTATGTGAGGACATTTTTTTAAAAGATTACACCCTGTGGCAACGAGATCCAAAGTCAGAGCTCTTCTGCACAAAGTTTGCCTGATTTTGCCCACCCTGAAACCCAGTGTGCCTTTTTCTTCATATATCTCCACTCATACTTTGCAGCATTTCTGTACCAAAGAGTAGACACAGTCATGGTATTTCTTACTATTTCTTTGCATTAATTATTTTTGTTTTGCTTTGCAGTGGCTTGTAACACAGCAGTATGCCAGCCTTCCTTTTAAGTGGTCTGAAACCTTTCATGATTTAATTAAACTAATGTGATACTTACTCATCTGCTTCCTTTCCATCACTAGGATTCCTCTTACTTTTTTAATTAAATTCTCCTGGTGGTGATGCAGACAAATTACTGCAGTTACTCTGCACATCTGAAAAATATGGACACTTTTTTAGGTGTCTCTATATGAACTGATGCAGCCAGGTCCAAGTTTTAACACTTGATATTGATGACAGTTCTTGTTTCTCATCCAGGTGGATTCCAATGCTCTTTTCTGACTCAGCAAGGTATCTTCCCAAGGCTGTCTCTTCCGAGCTGTCATACACAACGGCCATATTCATGTGGAAAGCAAAAGCGACAAGGTTTCAATTGCAGTTTTTGCTCATCTCCTCCATGCCTTAGTTACCCAGCTGTTGTAGACAGAAATCAGGAAAACTTCACTAGCGTATGTTTTGAAATAAATTATCAAGTGAAATTAAGTAAGTAAATTAAACTTTCGTTCTATGTTCTCCTTCATGTCACTCAGCAAGACAATGGCAGGTTTTGGCTGGGTTTTACTTGGGTTTTTTTTTTTCCATTTACCATTGAGCTGTAGGTTTGAAAATGGAAATCAACCCTGTTTATAAACATATTGAAAACCACAGCCCCACAGGGAATTGTGT
Organism: Malurus melanocephalus; assembly: GCF_030028575.1. Classification (NCBI taxonomy): domain Eukaryota; kingdom Metazoa; phylum Chordata; class Aves; order Passeriformes; family Maluridae; genus Malurus; species Malurus melanocephalus. Next base: position 66,339 of record NW_026623492.1, on the reverse strand, counting down.
CCTAATATTATTTATACTTACTGAAGCTTATGGCGTGGAGGGAAAASGAGAACATTGCCAAGGAATTGCACAGAGAAATAAACGCTTTTCGCTTTTGGTATTTAAGCCTACCAAGATCAAACCCCGGGAGGATCTCGTACAAGCCATTTGAGTACCTGCTGCCCCCGATAATCCCAGCAGGAGCAGGGGCGTGCGGGCCCGCAGGTGGGCCGGCCGAGCGAGGGGCGGGCGGGGGCCGGGCTCTCCGGTTGCCAGGTGAAGCGCAACGTCTCCGCCTCCCCGCGGTAAGCGCGCAGCCCCGCGGAGCGCACGCAGGCGGTGCGGCTCGGCTCGGCTCGGCTCGGCTCGGCTCGGCTCGGCTCGGCTCGGCTCGGC
>NW_026623492.1:6744-65936 GCF_030028575.1 Malurus melanocephalus | reverse complement strand
AGCCCCGCCGACCCCCGCCATGGCGAAGGCGGTCAAGAAGGCATTGTTCTGCCCGAGCTTCGTGAGGAAGAACTGGCTGCTGCTGAGCACGGTGGCCGCCGTGCTGGCGGGTGAGCATGGGGACAGGCAGGAGCGCGGCGCCGCCGCCCCCCGCCCGGCCTTCCCGGCACGGTTCGGCCTTGCCCGGCGCGGGGTAGCGCGGCGCCGGACCGGAGCCCGCGGCGTGGCGAGGGGCACTGCGCGGCCGCAGCGCCGGACTGGGCGACGCGGGGCGATGCTAACGACCCACCCGAAAGGCGGGCGAGGGCGGCCGGCCGGTCTTCCCTGGCATCGCCGCGGCCGCGGGGAGCAGCCCCGCAGTGTCGCGGCGCCGCGGCGGCCGGGCGAGAGCGGGGCTGGGCGCGGGGGGACGCGGCGCTCGCAGCCCCGGGCGGCCGGGTCGGCGGCGGGGCCCTCCTGGCTCGGCCGGCCCCTGTGCGCGTCCCGCCGGCCCGTGTGGCAAAGGTCGGTGATCGGCGGGCTGAGCCGCCATGTGGAGAAGGCGCACGGGCGCCGGGGGCTGTGCCCCGGGCGGCCTCTGCAGCTGTTGGGGAGAACGCGGCCCCTTGCCCACTGCGGGTCTGCTGGTGGCAGCCCCGCCGAGGGCTGCAGGGCCGGAGAGCAGTGGAGGTGGCTTTGTGGCCCTTCTGATGGCCCAAGCAAGTGGTGCGACTGGAAGAGTTTGGCGATGCCACCCATCTTTCGGACGGCTTTTCAGGGGTGAGAAGTCTAGTAATACCGCTGAGCTTTCAGGGAGGTTTTTAGGGGCGTCATTGTAAAGATAGGAGGATTTCTCCCCTATRCGTCAACAAGTCTCTGTAGGGGAAATGAGTTTAATGCCATCTTACTAGAGACAGGTGGGCAGAGAGGGCAAAGAAAATATATTAAATTACTTGGACCAAGAGGCTTTTCCATAGGGCATAATTTTGGCCCTAGTTGCACACCTTGTTTCATTGTCTCCTGGTGATTATTTGGAGAGCCTCATTCACATTGTTTCTCTTGTGGAGAAGTGGCACTTTGAATGCTTCGTTTACTAGCTGCCTGATGGGTCTCTTTCAGATTATTTTTCTGCTAATTTGAGCTTTGGCTGGACCATATCTGTTTCACTGGAAATTTGTTCAGAAGAGGATTATTATTTTGGAATTCCACCCAGTTATCTGTAAGCTGTGATCAGAACAGTGCTTACCTATACATGTGTGTTTTCCTCAATGCATTCAGTATGTGAAAGATGTGTGATTTTTCTTGCCTCACTCATAAAAGGAAAGATTTTCTTGAGTTTTGCATACCAAATGCTAAGGGCTTTGCTTTGAAAATCTGACAGTGCAACTGGCGGAGTGTGTTTATGTGTCTGTGTTTGTCTGTGTACAATTGCTTTTTCACATACTCCTGTCAGGTACTCTTCTATGAGTTCAYATAACTACTTCCCATTTACAGAAGTGGTTAAGAAATATTCTGCTCTCATTATGACTGTAGTTAGAATTGAAGAGTATGAGGTGATTCTACAGGGGCACCATTCTAAAATTAAATTTTTCTGAGAGCCAAAGAGAATGACAATGCTGGAGCTGTGAGCACAGTAAACCCCAATTCCCCTAGTATGCAATGGGAAATCCCAGTGAGAGGACAGGCTCCCAATACCTCCTGTGTCCTTGGACTTCTCTGTCTGCTACACTGTAATTAACAGTCCAGAACTCTGGGGAGCTCTACAATATTGTCAAAGGGAGCCTTCRTAGTAATTCCATGAGCTTTGGACTGAAGTATATTTTGCAAATAACTATGTGTCTGCAGAATTTCTAGTATTTCTCAATGGTGAAGTGAGGTACACAAGAAGAACGGGGAAACCCTTGTAAAGATGCACTTGTATGATATAGTTTTATTTTGCTACAGCTTGAGGGAAGTTTATAATATACCTAGAGTCCACACATCCTTCATAATTAAATTGACATATTTATTCTTTTTTAATATACTCTGGGAAATTACTCTGAGGTTTATTAATCTAGTTAGATTGGAGAAACAATTTAGCATTTATGAGCAGAAGAGTTGCTCATCATTTTGAAAGAAGAAAATAGGCTTTTCAGAAATGTATGATGAGGGAGGAGTGAAGATAATAAATGCAACAAGCTGTGAAAATATGCTGTGAAAGTTGTCCAGCTGTGCTGCTAAATACCTGATATTCCTATACTATCATATGGAATCATGATTTTTGCTCAGCAGAGCCACGTTCAATATCCAATTGCAATATGCTTATATTTGCTAGTACCCTCCTAAGCTGAAAAGTTTTCCTGGACACTTATGTGCTTCTCTGACAAGAGAGAAACAGACAAAAAACACTCATCATTCCGGGCATTTCTTCCTTCAACAGTAATTTTTATGTTATATTTTAATCATTCAACCCTTTGCCTGTCCTTTCTGTTTTCAAAACAGAATTTCTCATATTGGATTTTCTTTTATAGTGTGGGGGGGGGGGAGGGTGTAATATAAAATCTTTATGCAGAATACCTCAAATGTAGTGTCTTTTGGGTGAAAACAGCTGAACGTTTTCACACCAAAAAAAAAGAAAACAAAATTCGAGGCTCAACTGGTTATTTTGCTTGATTTAGTAGAGAGTCCATTTCAGACCACCAAGCTGATGTGGAGAGATCTGTAACCAGGAGAGCGGCAGCCTCACTCAAGTACCTGCAAAAGGGGTGTATTTTGCATGTTTTCACTCTGCTGGCCTTACTGAGCCCAAAGCAACTGAGCTACCAAAAGCAGCTTGAAAGTCAACTTGATTCAAGTGCTTCTTCAGCCTTTCATATAGAAAGTTACATTGTTTCCACTCTGTACAATCAAGTCAAAATAAACCAGAAATAACCCTGAAATTTACTCACCCTGAAACAAGTGTCCAAAGGGCAATTGCATACGGAGAGTCTAAGTCACACTTCACAGGGTTCTCATAGAGCATTTCTTTTTTGTCATCCATTTGTCTCCAAAAGGTCACTGCTGCAACATAGACAAACAAGTTGTGAAAGTAAAAGGCTGATAATATGTGAATATTTGTTCATTAGCCCGTGTGTCCTAGCCTGACAATTTGTAATACTGGGCATTTCTTCAGCAGAACACCTTTTTCTTACAGTGAAAATTAAAATGTAGGTGATTTGCTTACATATGGTCTGAGGCACTGAGTTGCAGTAGCATGCAATACTAGAGCAGAGATAATTTAATGTTCTTAGAAATCATACACAATTTGCAATTTTTTTCATACTTGTAGTTTTGAAATCTATTAGACCTACTTTTTTTTTTTTTTTTTTTTTTTTTTTTATTCGAGGGATTCAGTTCACCTATACTTGCAGATTACAATTAGGTTTGTTTTTTTTTTTTATAAATCAGTGAACGGAGTTTCTGTCACTTCCTAAACAGATTCAGAACTTCAGATACCTCTGAGTATGTCTGTGTCCCGAGGTGGGTTATTCTCAACAGCATATGTGCCGGACATTGAAACAGTTCAAGTGTTCATGAGGAAATATGAGAAATACAATATTTATATCGATACAGATGGAGGAAGCTAATGACGCGGGAGAGTGTGGATGGCASGTGTCCTTTCTTCAGCCCACCGTAGGTCATGTTCATCAGAGGTGTGCCAGTGCAGTGTCAGTGTGAGGCAGCGATGAACACTTCGTTGTTCTCCTCTTCACATATGCACGCGGTCCTCACGCTGCACACCTCAGACGAGACGAGAAGCCGGCCTGGGAGCCGGGCTGGGCGGTGCAGGGGCGGCGGGAGCTGTCCGTGGTGGCTCTCGGAGAGTCGGGACCGGGCGGCCAGAGAACGGGCAAAACGCGGGCTGCAGCAAGTGGTGGTGTAAGGCAGGGATGGAGTGACTCAGAGAGGACGGGGATCAGTTATTAAGGCTGGAGCATGCCTAAATACCTGACTTTACCATCTCTGAAGTGAATTTATTCAGTCTCTGCAGGATCAGATACTTGTGCAGTTCCATTGTTGAAAGGTTCGAGCTGGTATCAGAGCTTTGATCCTTGCATTTGAGAGTGAGATTAAAATATGCATAGTTCCTGTTGCAATACCARCACTGCAGAAACTTCGAGTGTTGTGACTATAATTATTTGCCAGGATTTGGTAAGTGCAGCAGCCACTGAAGCTTCTGGTTTGTGTTTTATGATATACCCCTAGCAGTTCATATGCAACATTTTTTTCTCTTCAATTTTAATGAAAGTTATTATAATATTAAGTAGTAAATCTCACTACAAGAATATTTCTTTGTTTCTAGACAAGTCAGGCGCATTCATACCTGCTAAACAAAAGGCCATGCTCCCTCTGTAATCACACATGAGAGGATTTGACAGCTGGTTTTAAAAGCAGTAGTTCAGCATTACTGGAAGCCCACCAGTGCATTCTTACAAGAATGAATGCCTCGTAGGTGAAGACAACAATAGAAGAATTAGTAACCTATCACTCTGTTGATGGCTTTTTCCTGTGCAGAAGGCCACCCTGAATCCAGGGACCTCACCATATTTTGGAGTTTCTTTCTCAAATGCAGCCTGCAGACCCTAAACCCTGTAGACCTATAAAGTCTTTCTCACAGTAAGTTGCTTCTGTCTCTGGCAAAGGCAATTTAAATATCAGAAGCCCATTCCTGGGATGAAGTAAAGTTGCACCATTTTCCATTTCCCCCTCCTTGTACTCTTATCAAAAGGTGGCCTATTAGCTTAGTTTAAGCTGTCTTTAGTACCATTTCTTGTTGCTTGCACAATACAGTGGCTAGGTTCCAAAGAACGGAGCAGATTAATAATCTCTTGAAATACACTAGCAAAAACAACAGGAAATAAGGGRAATCTAATAAAACTTAAGAATTATTACTTTGTTTCTGACAAGTGTGGCTGTAAACCAAGCGTTCGATTCCTTTCTGAAATTCTGAAGCAAAGCATTTTGTTAATTTGGAATTTCTAACAAATGAAGACCAGACATCTTTAATCAATTGTGGTCGCATGGAAATTTAACAGCAGACTGTTTCCTTCCTGGTGTGCCTCAGAACAGCATAGATGACACTTATGAATTTTTATGCCTCTCTAGACAGTGATGATTCTTACATCTGTGTCTCTCTGTAACACTTGCCTACAGTTTGATAAAGGATGGGATCTCTTCAGGAATATATGAAAGACAGCAATTCTGAGAAAATGTCTGAATTTAATTTTAAAAATGAAAAGTAAAATTCAGAATGACTAATAGTTTCATCTGACAATTTCACATGCTACTAAGGATCAAAAATGCTCTGAGCTGGAAAAGTCAGTGTAAGGATTCAAAGGTAATTGAAGTTAAGCATGATCCCTCTTTTGGCCTTGAACTGTTTTGAAGCAAAGAAAACTCATCGTTTATTTCTTCTTCTGGCATGTAAAGTTTTCCTGATTTATTATTTGTTTTAACACAAACCCTGGGTTTCAGTTTATGTGACTGAAGTGAAACTATCACTAGAGCTAAATTTTTTAATTAAGGGAGCTTTGGAAAGGGTGAGCCTAACGTCAGTTTACAGTCTAAAAAGTCCCCAAACTGTCAAAWTCTGCCAGTATTTTTTTTTACATTTGAAGCAATAACACCAATACTAATACCAGCAAAATATTTACTGTATCAAATTTTCCAATATTGTTTAAGGGAAAATATGRCAATGTAATTACAAAAATATTTTTCATTTTATATTTACATTTTGGAAACAAAGCATAAAGACACTTTCATCTTACATGCCCCCAAAAAGGATAATGTTCAGGTTGAGACTAACAACTCACAAACAATAGTTGCACTGTTCTGATTTTTTTTTTTCCCCACAAAAGCCTCATAGGATTTGGCAAGGCATTTGTATCTATAGTCCCACAACATCATCTTGTGCTGTGAGATCACATCTGTATCACATCTGATCTGAAGATCAGGTCTGTATTGGAGTTAGCATTCCAAATTCATGGTACTTTAATGCTTTTGGAATGGCAAAAAACCTGGTCTTGCTTAATATGAGCCAATTTTCTAGGTCATGTATCTGATTTCTCACTGCTTTGATGTCTTCATTGGTCTCGGAATAACAATGTTTCTGCATGTTACTATCGGTCTATCTTTACTGTCCACTAAATTGCCTTTCCAGCTGCTTATCTCAATCACAATCATTCCATTTCTCTTCCAGCAAGGGGAGAATTAGAACAGAATGTCCTGTTTATTGTCCTTTTCTCTCATCAAAGAAACTGTAACAAGGGTTAGAATCTGGCAGATATTTCCAGTTACTAGCCTTTCACCTTTCTAATACCATTGCCAAACATTTAGGTTTCTTACATGTTTTAGGGGTCTTAAATGAAGATGAAGATGTGTTTTTCCTGATGTGCTCTATTTAGCTATTATGTCTTGTACTATCCAGGAGGTACAAAGGCACATATATAGCTTTGGGATAGCAAGCAAATATTCTGGAAAGAGAACAGAAGTTCAGTGGACTTTTACAAAGGATTTTTTGTGTGGCATTTTTTGTGTGTGGCACTGTAATGGTCCCAGTAGTGCTCTAGTGTGTTAGGCCACATAAGCAGAACAGTAGTTCCCGCAACTGGGGAGCATGGGTGTCTGAAATGACTGAGAAAAGGGGACCAAATGAAACACTGCTTTATAAAACGTAGTGGATTTGGAGACATRAAGGAAGCAGTAACACCTGTACATGTCTGGATGACTGCATAATTAAAGCAGGCTCGCACGTCGTAGATGGTTGAGATGAAGGAGAAGGGTAATGATTTTAGAAGTGCCTCTGAAAGAGGTCATAAGGAAGGTCTGCAAAAGAAGAAGGACAAGTTACTGTTGTCAGGTTACCTTTCAATTTTACTGTGAAGCACAGGAATATAAGATAGAAGGATTGCCTCTGGGTTATCATATCTAGCCTCTGCTGCTTCAGGTTACATCATTGTAGTTAAAATTCTGTTATATACATTGCTCCATCTTAAAGCTGAATAGACTATTTGGTATATCCTCCTAGAACCTATATTCATCAATCTGACGATTGAAAGCCTTTCGATTTCCACTATAAATGTATTCAGTTTCACTATGCATCCAGTAACTAAAATATTGCTCAATTGCTAGTATTCAACTGTTTTCTGCATTTCTACCTCACTCATCCCTGGTGAACAAACCAAGCCCTCTAATCTCCTTTCAAAAGGTAGGCTCTTCATTCTTTTAATTATTCTACAGTCGTCTTTTTTTGTGTGTTCTACATTGAATCTTCTTTTCCTGAAACCTTAATGAGTTTCACACAGTATTTCCCAACAGAGCAAGTGCTTTCACCACGACACATCCAAATTCATGAAGAAATACAGGTTGCATAGCTGCTGGGAAAGAACTGTCATTTTCCCCAGATTGTTTGATGTATGACATAATCTAAATAATATGCTATTTGTTATGTTATGGTTGTGAGCACAGTACTTCACAAACATATAAGTCATCAAGTTTGTTGAAAAACTGAAAGAAACAAATTGTATCTCTGGTACCCCTTTGTTTGTTCAGTGGTAGATTCTGTACAACAGTTCTAGCTAAATGAAGCGCAATCGCCAGGTTTTTCCTTTTCCTTCAACTGTTTCTTTCTTGGCTTTCTCAGAAGTTGAAAGTTCTCAGGACAGAAACACTCTTGGAAATACTTGGAAGATATGTACAGGTGAAATTCATCTACAGTCTGTTTGGATAAATGAGGAAAGCAAGAGTGTGATAGGAGACATTGTTAAACAATCAAACTGGTTAGCCCTCTGTATGTCTGGAGAGAGCACTGGTTCAGCGTTCAGCAGAACTGTGGCCACATATAGTCACAGGAAAATAGCACTATTTCCCTTTTCCTGGCTGAGTGAACTAACTGCYCTTGGTTTGACTAAGGGTGAGGTGTGCCTGGTGCAGGGCTGCATAGCAGAGAGGCTGCTCTGTGTTATCAGTGACTGCTGCAGRCTGCCCTATGTTATTAGCCCTGTTCCAGGCTGTTGCAGCACAGAAAGTAGCAGGAGTTGTATGAATTTGCTGTTTGCAGTAGCCCTTCACACCTGCTGTGACTAAAGGAAGGATGCCCACACCAGAGAAGCTGGTTTTCGCCCCTCTGGCCAACACTCCACCTTGCCTGCATTCCTGAAGTTCCATCACAGGGAGTCACTGTCTACCTGAACTTTCCTCACACTGTAGTCAGATGACAGTGTGTTACTTGTGTGAGGGAATTTACAACCACTGCACTCTCAACAGGATAATCAGAGAGTATCTAGGATCTCACTGTGGCAGGGGTACAAGTGCATCTTCTCTTATACATTGCTACTAAATATTCTTCAGTAGACTCAAGAGCTGATATGGAACTTCCTTCTGGAATATTTCTGAGAGAACTTRTCTTCACATGTTTTTGTAAGCAAGCTGGTAGTCGGGCTAACACAAGCAACCAGAGAGTTGAGATCAGTTGCCATTTAATTATGCCCTGAGACTCCATACCTTAGTGATTGTCTGCAGTTTTCTAAGAATYTTCTTTTTTCAGTCAACATCACTTCACTATGCTTATTGGAAGGTACATTGTCAAGTAGAGTGTGGAACAGTAAAATGTGTAACATTAGAGAGTATTAAAACTAATGGAAAGAGCTGAAATAATACATTTATAAGTATTAGTAATATAGTCTTCTACACCCTCTCTTTTAGTACTTTACGGTTGGCATTGTGTTTCTTTGCAGCTAGTAGACAGCCAGTGATAACAGAAACTCTATGGAGAGAGCAGAGRCAAAATTGGTTTATAAAATATTATTAAAGGACTCAGAATGTATAAGACTGCAAAAGTCTTGCCTGCGTGGCTGCAATTTGACATATTTATTCAATTATATTGAATTTTGTACTGTGTTTGAAATCAAGTCAGTGGAACTTTGTTTGCTACACTTTTCAGCTCCGTGAGTCATCTGCTGTGCAGTTAATCCAGTTAAGGCCCGCCAATGTGATAGAAGTAATTGTGGTTTAGTCTACCACATGTGTGCAACATTTCATGTGAAATTATGAAGAGCTTTATCACTTAGTTAATATCACAATAGATGTTGTTACAGTACAGTTAATAACAGTTTTTGAACCATGTTACTTTTTTTCTTCTTTCAGTGCTGTGTCAAAGCAAAATTCCTATAATTCCCATACTGTCTATCAGCATCAGCCAGGGTCATTAACTGCTTTAGTGAAAAGGAATTTCCATATTAGAGAATTTTAAGAAAACAGGAAAAATAAATACCACAGTTTTGTTTGGTTTTTCTTTTTTTTTCCAGAGAGTTACACTTCAGAACATATCATTTTACAAAACGAATTATTAGTTCTGCAAAAATATATGATGGATTCCGTCTCTCATTGTCTTTATGGTTCATTCCTAAGGATCATTTACATAATGAAGTCAGTGGGAGTTGAAGGTGATTTGCTGCTCCTTYGGTGTCATGCACACTGATGGAGAACTCCCTGCCAATTGACAGTGTGCATCCCAGACCAGTGTTCACATCCATGAGTGCAAATAACATCAGAGAGTCCTACTTGTTAGGTACCAGTTTTATCTGTTTTATATTCTCTTTCAGTGACAAATAGAAGCAGGCATGTCTATGCATGAGCTTTCCTTATTTGACATTTGGGTATTTGTTTATTGGCTTATTTGTTTCTAAATTGAGTTTCTCTGCCTGTGAAAGTGAAGAAAGTAAAGGGGCACACTATTTTCCATCTTCTTACTAGGGATGTAATCAGGTTCTGAAGAGCAATTAACCCACAATGGTGATAATGTAATGCAAAAAAGTACCATAATCTCATACTGCATGTGCTGAACAGATTCAGGTGCTYAGGGTGTCTAAGTTTTCAAATTCAAGATCTGTATTTTGTTGATCTTGCAAAATTATACAAAAAAGGATTCGGGGTTTAGCTATCACCTTCTGAAAAACTGTGAATTGTCTCCATGTTTTGTTGCTTATATGCTGCTGAGCGGCCTGCCCATTTTTACAGRTTTACAATTGCTGTAGGAAGATCTGTGACGCACCCCATGCGTGCTAGTATAACTGAGCTCAGAGATTATGCAAATTTATTTAACAGAGTGTGTGGAAATGTTTCTCATTTCCAAATCTGTGTCATGAATTGCAGCAAGGAACTTGAAGAAAAATAGTAGTAGCCCTATAATTGTTCCCATGCAAATAATTTACCTTTTTCCTTGGACACCATTTCAGAAAGAATAGCAATATGAAAAGAGACACTCTAGATGAATGTCATATTGCGAAAAATTCACCAGATACCCAAATGTCACAGAAATGACAGACAGATAGTTTTGCAGATAGACAGAAACCTCAACATAATAATCTACCAAGACACATTTTACCTGATTTCTGTGGTGTACTCATTGCACCTGCATGCACAGGTCGGACTTGTTYTGCCACCTTATTACATATAGCTGTCAGTTCTTAGGTCCTGTTAAGCCTCAGGCTTTGTAGATCTGATGGATCTAGTGTTGCATGCAGTGGAGGCAGTTGCAATTASCTAGCTAACCCCTTGCAGCACTTCGTGCTCCCCTTTCTCTGGGTTACACAACAAAAAATGCCTCATCCTATACAGAAGAAATATGTATTCCTTCTAGCTTTTTAAGCTGGGACTCTTGGGAGTCCCTGAAAGATGGATGCCAATAGATTTCACTTGATATGCTCATATTCAGTTATTTTCTTCTGCTCTGTTTTTCTTCTCTTGTTCTTCTCATCCTCACCTCTCACTTTKCTTAGTCTGCATTTACACCCTTTCTTTAAAGGATTTTCTGTCTTTACCAAGCTTATAAAAAGGGTTATGTACTACCCGGGAGAACAGTAATACAGAGTTAGAGCATGTGTTGTTTCATATGGATTCAGACAAGAAAAATTAAGATTGAAGCTTTTGTCTATAATTGATGTGATGTTAAAAGTAGTAGTTACCATGTGAAGTATGTTTACGCTGTACCAGGCTTCTTTATGTGTGTTATAATTCCACCAGAAGAAATTTCCAAGCTGAACTTGTTTATTGAAATGAGGATCAAAAAGTTCTATATATGTTCATCTTCAGTACAAAAACAAATTTATTCTGCTAAATTTCTAACCTTCTCTTGTTACTGCTACAAAATAAAATTTCTTGTATTCCCATGATATATTCAAGCAGCATATGCTGGATGCTAACTGAAGTTAAAACGCAGCTGCATTTTATGTAGTTTGGCATACTGCACAAATTAATATGAATAAAAGTGCTCTATCTGGTAAAGAAAGTTCATGAACAAGGAATTGAGAGCAATAATGTAATTTCAAGAAGTTTTCAGAATGAGGAACTCTATTCTCAGCTATTTTCATTAGAGAAATAATATCCTCACCAAAAAAAAAAAAAATCTAACTGAACCAGATATAAATATATAGATAGGAAAGCATAAGGAAACCTGCTATAATTGTGAGAGGATGTAGGAAGCTTTTATAGTGAAATCTAAAGAAGTGGAAAACAGAATGCTGAAGAATGAAAACACATGTGAATCTTCCTAATCTTCCTACTTGTTACCAATCCTGTTAAATATACAGTGATCAGAATTCCATCTGGTCAAATATGACAGTCACCATGTAGTATCAAAGGCAGATGGTTGGAACTTGTCCTAGTCACATTTGCTCAATGTAAAGTGGCATTACATAACTTGCCATAAACASGCAGTCTTGTCTTGCTGTAATTAAAGCAAATGTCTACCCTAAGTTTTGTGAATTGTCTGAAGACCTGGAGGAAATTACCTTTATGGTTAGATTCAGCTTTTTACTCTGGTGCTTTCAGGTTCAGAGTCTTAGCAACTACAAATCATGTAACCATCTTAGAAATGGAATTTTATCTTGCTTGGGATTATTTGAAAGTGCAGAATAAGTATTTTCAACATATCTTTGAAACGCCACTAGATTAGAAATAGAGATCATGGTCTCTTATCAGTCACTAATCAAGGTCATTTGCATAATAGTGTAAATATTTTCAAGGCTGTTAAGATTCAAGATTGCTCCAAGGAATTTTAACTGTCTGCCTTCCTTGGCAGAGATTACACCTAGATCAGAAATCTTAATAGTTGATTAGAGCAGCTCATTTTCTTGGAAGATTAACTTGTTCATTTTTCATCTCTATTAACAGGAAAGATTTGGTTCTTACTCTGCCTTAATTTTTGTTTAACTTGATTTTGATGACAAAGAGTTCTGACTTGTTCTCTCATTGGATCCAGTTAGAAATTGGATCTCTAGATGGTCAATTTATTCAGGACTGAAGTATTACAAAGTTCCTAAGTAAACAACAGTTGTAGTGCTGTCTAGACAGGGACGAACACATTTCCTATAACAGTCATTTTAATTTGAAAAACATGTTGGAATGGAAAATAAAGGTATTGCCTGTCAAACTGAAAATTTCTGTCTTTTAGCCTATGATTATTTTTATTTTGCTAGAACTCTTACCTGTGATTTGTCTCAGAAGTGAGAATTATCTGATAATTCATGTAATCCAAAGATAAGAGGAGGTATAAAAGTGCCTTGAACCATGGCTCAATTACTGATTGAATTGTTAGTCTGGTATTTGTAGGTTGGTTGTGTGGTGGAATGAGTGTGAAATATATAGAGTGCATCTTTGTTGATCAATTTCCTGGAAGTTATTAAATTAATTTAGTGATTACAGTCATGCTCTTTTCTAATTATATAGAGCAGCAATCACTGGAAGTGTTGCTGCTGTGTAGGCTTATTTTGACAAATCAAAATAATCTGAAATATTGATGTCACCATGTCTCTTYGGTGTTTGGTCATGTTTATGTAGTGTTTATGTAGTATTTATGTAGTCTGTTGATTTTTTAAACACCAGTTATGGGTCTTCTAGAACTAGCGAAGGCAGGTAAAAAGTCAGTCCTAAACTGGACTGATAATCAGAGCACATAATCAGATTTTTACAAAGACATACCTAAAGRTATCCTGCAACTTCATATATGTGTTACTACTTTGCTTATCCATCAGAAAATGAAACAGCTCTTATCTGATTTGCTTTAGAAGTTTTACCATGGCTGTGAAAATATGTTTATTGCTTTCTCTTTTTGTTCTGCTATTTTCTCTCCTGGTCCCACATGTCTGTATTATAAATTACATCTAATTTATGTCATGTTTTTATGTCCCTTTTAGGTATTGGAGTTGGTGTGCTGGTACGGGAATATGGCAAACTGTCTAACTTGGATAAGTTCTACTTTTCCTTTCCTGGGGAACTGCTGATGAGAATGCTCAAACTCATCATTCTGCCATTAATCATATCAAGTATGATCACAGGTATGACTGGAAATGTACTGTTAGCTGATGAGATTATCATTGTGGGTTAGCTTGCTTTCTAAAGGAAAAATCCCCTAAAAACAATTTCATGGAACTCTGTACTGAGAAATATGTATTTCATACCTTTAGGTTAAATTTTTCTTTATATAATGAAAATGGATTTGGAAGGATTAGCATTACAATGTATTACATTACAAAGAGCTGTGAGCTAATAACATTGTATTTTTATCGATTCTTGTATTTCTCTCTCCTGTTTTTAGGAGCAGGTTAAGCAGTTGCAAATTRCAAGCCCAAAACTGCAACTGCATATTCTGAGGTACAGAACTGTTGTAAATTGTACAGAACTGTTGCCATTTCACAAGCAAGGGAGAGCTGATCTCATAGCCTACTGTCACAAAAGGAGGACATTCCTGAACTGCACTTCCTTGGTCTCAACATTTTTCCATGATGTACCTTGCATGAGCTCTAGCATTCACTGAATCCTTCTATGAGTCCATTCAATTCCTTTCATGGCAGAAATAAATTAGGGGAAAATAAATCCACTTTTACTTCCCCAAAATCCAGAACTGCTTTGAACCTAGTGAGTGTGAAGGGAGACTGTGTGGCYGGGAGAGGGGTGATAGAAAGGAAAAAAAAGCTTCCGTCTTTTGGGAAAAGCAAGTAAGCTGTTGGCTGGAACCCAGCCATGCATGCTGGAATTTGCTAACAGCTCACCCAGTGGGAAAACTTTGGAAAGATTTGGTGGAGAAAAGGCCAAAGCAAAGAGACAGAACTGAGTGTCAAGCAAACTTCTCTTTATTCTTTAAGTCTTTTCTGAGGGTGCAAGGATTGTGAGTATTTTCCTTCATCTTCCTGCAGTGAATCAAGACACATTGATCACTATAGTATCCCTTTTCATCTCCACAAAACCCTTGTTTTGACAATGTATTCATGTCCAGGTACTTGTTGATTGGTTAGGTGTTARTGAAAATGCATCAGATATTTGATTAAAGAAAAGGAGAGCATGTTGTGGTAAGAAAATGAAAGGGGAATTTCAATCATGTTATGGAGGTGCTTTCAAGAATAGGATATTAAATACAAAACTTKCAAGTTTCTCTAAGTTCATAGGTAAAATATCAGTCATTTCATAGCAGCATACCCCAAAATGAGTCTATGACAGAAARTTCTTAAGGGAAGCTGTCAAAGCCTTTTGAACATACCTGTAATATGTGGTGACAGGAATCAAGTTAGAATTGAAATGGAGACTGTTAAGAGCTGCAAGATCCAAAATGGAAAGCTGCCAAAGGCAGAGTGAGAAATGATGACACAAAATAATCAAGGCTTGTGTCCAAAGGAATGAAGGGAGATTAAACAGTTGGTGTGTAAAGGAGAGGAGAACCCTAGTTTGTGACAGAAGATACAGGAAAAGGTGCCAAGACTAAGATATTCCTTTAGAAGATATCCTTCCTAAGATATTCCTATTTTATTTGTAGTGAAAGGTCTATGTCTTCAGAAATAAATTAGATCATTAGAATAACCATGAAATAAATTATTTATTAAATGTATCCCTGTCAAGCACTTGCAAGGGGAAACAGAAATCATCTTSTTTAAAATATTGTGTTCTTACTTAATATATACTGTTCCAGTATGAGTAAACTGCATTTGTAACTACTAACACAAGCTTGAATTTTACAGATTGCACATTATGGTTATACACAGAGATGAGAATGAGATACTCTGATTCTGACCTTGGCATATCAAATGTCCATAGAAAATAAGGATAATTTTTTTCTACATTTCTATATTAAGTTTTTAGGCAAGGAAAAGGAAACAAGATGGATAAAGAACAGAAGCTACTTCAATAGAGTAGGTAGGGTTTTGCTGCTGCTGAAGGCAAAAGCACCAGCTGCCTGTGTACAAGTAATGCTGAAACAAGTGGGCAGACAAATGAACCAGGCATGTCTGTGCATGGTGGTTTTCACTATTCACCTGCATCCGTCCTCAGGATGCTGCTGAGATATTTTGCCTCTTTTAAAATGTGTTAACCTTCCAAGCATCAGAAGTGCACATTTGAATTGAAAAGTAAACAGATGTATGATCATGAAACATACTAATTATTTTTCTCCTTTAGCATGGAGTCATACAGAATGATTGAAGTTGGAAGGGATCTCTTGAAACCCTCTAATCCAATGCCCCTGTGCAAGCAGGATTAGCTAGAGCAGTGTTTTCCTGCTCAGATTAAATTTAATGGGGGTTTACATTTTTATCTATTGTCTCATGTCTTGTCTCTGGGCATCCCTGCTAGGAACCTGGCTCTACTCATTGCAGCCCATCAACAATTTCTACACATGAATAAGATCCCTCTGAGCATTCTCTTTCCAGACTGARCAGTCCCTGCTCTCCCAGCTGTCCTCATGAGAGAGATGCTCCCATAATTCTTTACTGTGAGGGTTGTGAGACATTGGAACAAGTTGCCCCATGAAGTTGTGTTTGCCCCATCCCTGAAAATGTCCAGTGCCATGTTGAGCAACCTGTCTAGTGAAAGGTGTACCTTCCCTTCGCAGATGGGTTGGAACTAGATGGTCTTTAAGGTCCCTTCCAACACAAACCATTCTATGATTCTATGATACAAAMTATGTCACCAAGACATTCTTGAAAATGCAGTGTGTAGTTTTCTGGTTTAAGATTAGAATGTCTCAAAAGGTAATGTCAGCGTGAAAAGAATCAGGTGTTATCCTGTAGAGATGGGAGCTGTGCACAAATGCATGTCCCATGACCAGATCCCAATCCATTTGGGCATAATGATGTAAATCAAGCTCACAGCAAAGAGAGTTGAGGTTGGAATCAGTTCTTGAGATTTCAGAATTTTSTGCAATTTAAAGTATTAATACTTTTAACTTGTTGGAATAAATTCCTTCTTAGTGAAAAAACTCTCACTGATTTCCTCAAATAAATCAGGAACATGCTTCTTGCTTCTCCTTGGAGCTCTAATTAGAGCAGGAACACCCTTACCTCTGTATATTTTCAGATTCAAAAGGCAAAAAAATCTCTCTGTGGTTAAGTGGGCTTTGTACAATATGGTTTTCATTCATAAACCCAGTTCCTCTATAAGAGAGGAAAAGCATCATTTACTTACTTACATAGTGTACAAGTTGCTATTTGTGGAATTTTTCTTCTAACTTGCCTGGAAGCATAACTGTAGCTTAGTAAAAAACTGACATAAGCACTAAGCATCTATTTGCTTAAAAAAATTTGAAAATTTTGGTTMGTAGCACCCTGCTTTGGGGACGGAATAGTACTCTGCCTCAGAGCCTAATTATAGTTTTTCTCTTCTTCTTATAATCATTTTAGTGGATTCAATATAAACTTACATAATCTGACCCACCACTGATAGCCCAGTTTAAAATATAGGGCTCTTTTGCCTATCAATTTATATCCCTCAAATTGTCTAATAGCATGCTAATGCATCATTAATGTCAATAAATTATTTGTATTTTCCATCTCCTGCTATAGTGACATGGGAAAATTGAAAATTAAAATCAAARGCCTAGAGCATTACTCAAGATCACTGCTTTGACGTCAGAACTACAGCTGTGCTGATTGTAATATTCCACACTCCAAATCCACTTCTTTTGGAATAATGTTTTAAAACAAGAAATATTAGACAAATACAAACAATATGTTGTTTTTCAGGTGCTCTGTAGGGAGAAGGAATTGAGAGGAATTTCTTTTATGTTTCATGGAAGTTTCAAGACTTCAATCTAAWCATTTGGGGAGTACTTAAAACATATGAAATGTCTTTGAAATGCTTGGAAATTCCTAAGTCTCATTCTGAGAATGAAAATTCTCTAGAACCATGCAGTATGTTTCATCAAGGGTGCATATTGAGTAGACGAACCCCCGTTAACCACTTTTAGCTGTGTTTTCATGAAATGGGCTTCACACAATATGCAACAGCTGTAAATGTTTGCAAAGAACTGTTTTCAGTCAGAACCAGAGCAGAACTTAGGTTGGAGACGACTGTCGTTTCCTGAATGGTTGTTGCCTTGTACTCGGGTACAAGCKAGGAAAGCTTCTGTGCCCACTCTGAAGCGAACTAATCCACATAAAGTGTCTGGCCTTATTTCCTGCACCTAAGTTCCTTGTTATCAGCTAGTGTCAAGAGATCTGGATCTTAATGCAGCACCCCCAGATATCCAGATACTATGGTAATACCACATCTGCTTCCCATCTCTCTTCAATCAGTTGTTCTCAGATGGGGTTTTTTCATGCTGCCTGCCACATTTATGTTCAAGCTATAAGCCATGGATCTTGATGTGGAGATCTTTCTTTGGGGCTATAATGTTTTGTGTCAAAAAATGCACATCACATATCTGATAAATGATTTTTCTTTGATGATGATTCCAGAGCTACCTATAAATGCCTGAAGTTTTAGCTTTGTGTTAAAAGATGTGACACATACCATAGTAGGTCCACGTCTCAGATCTCAATGTTAGTAACATGATTTTATGAGCTATTCAACGTGTGTTTTAAGTTCTGCAATAATCCCTCCCTCATTTCTTATCTTTTCTCCCTGAAAAAAAAAGTAATAAAGCTTTTTCTTATGTTTCTGACCCTCCCTGCACTTTCAGCCTTCACAGACAACTTCAAAGAGCCAAGAACAGATGCATGGGAGTTTCCTGCATTGTGAATTTTTGCAGGCTCAGTAGTGGGGAACACCAAAATTCYTTAAAGCAATTGATGAGACATTTGGAAGTACACACAGGATACTTCAGGGACAGTGGGAAAAAAGACAGTATCGGTTACCTTTCTGAGGGCAGCTGTATGTGAGCTATAGAATACAATGTCTCCTGAGCTGTGGGTCTGGCAAAACTATRAAGTTTCCACATCCATAGAAATAAACTCTTGCTTTACTCCAGGGCCTGCTTTGACTGCTGGTCCACTACAGTCTGAGGCATCAGGCCAGTTCCATCTTTCCCAATGCCAAATATACACTCTTACTTGCACRTTTTACTCATAGTACAAAGGTAATGAATTATTCCACCACAAATCTGGCTTCTTCAGACAACGTGAGAGAGAAAAATATCCCAGTGAATTACCTGGGCCATCTGACTTTTCCCATTTGCAGAGTCTGTTGTTTTCCCTTTGTAAAGGGTGTATAGATTGTGACTCATGAATGGATGTGTCAGCTAGGTTATTCCTCCTTCTCAGTTGTTAAAAATTGAAGTGTGAGTTTCCCACCTTGCATCTGTGTTGGATCTGTGTCTGGGAAGGTACTAATTGGTTTTATCACAATGCCAAAGACTTTAGTGAATGAAAACAAAACATTCAAAATGAGATGCAAAAGAGCTAGAATGCAATGAGATAAAAATAAAGTATTAATCAGATTCTCATGTTTGTCTTTGAAAATCAGAACACCTCAGATTTAAACAAGCACTTATTTATTTATTTTACCCACTCTATTCATAATTTAAGTTAGAACATACTGAAACTGTACTGATGCTCAGGAATTGACCTGCAAGTTCGATTGTATATATACATTGTGCGTGCCTAGATTTACATTCAAGGAGTACRGATAAGGAGATGGTGGGAGGACAAATCTGGGTTTTTTCCTATAATGCAGGGCTTCAAAATCCATTTTCCTCTGGTATCATCACTGCTAGGATGGTAGCTGCCTGCGCAGTTTCCATTTCTACACGTGCAAGAAGCACAATTTGGAGATGCTCCATTGCTGAGGCATCCTTTACAGGCCCTATGCATCAGCASCATAGTCCTTGGGAAATTTCTGGTCTAGCTTAAAATACTGAGGGACTGTCTTCTTAAATATCTGCATATTGTTTTCATGTTTTACTGTTTCTTAAGCCAAAAGAACTCCCATGAAAATCGGATCCATTGTATGGTATTATGGAACTAATCATCTGGGCTCAGATGAGAGACTCACATTGTCCATCTGTATCATTAATTGTGTGAAGGACAAAAAATGTTACTGTACTGTTAATGAGTTTTGCCTTCAGCTGTACTGAGGTATTCTGGAAGTTCTGTCCCTGCTGTCCATGTGCAGTCATTGAGGCAGGCAGGATGGCAAAGTCATGGGCTATTAATGGACAAGGCTTTATGCCCATCCTCTTCAGATTACTTCTATCACAGTCATCTACTCCTTTCCCATCAATATCAGTTGACCTTATACTACTGAGGCAGCCCCTACATTATTTAAGGTTTTAAATTATAGTAATAAAACTTTGAAGTGCTTTTCTGTTTCATGGAGCATGATTACCACCAGCTCTCAAGGGCAAAGAGCTGAATACAAGAGCCATTTTGTGGCACCAGCTGTCAGTGCCTCCTGTCCCAGCTGCAACTGCCTCCTCTCCTAGCCATRTCACTGAGGGCATTGCTGGTAATGCTGCTGTGGGTGGATCTAAAGTCAGTTGGTGTCTTCTGCTCATCTGTTGTGGAGCTCAGGACATAAAAAACAGTTGCACTATATAAATTAAATTGTATTCACTTTTTCAGTCCATTTCCCTGTGTGTAGATATCACAATTAATTTAAAATCCATTGTCATGTTAAAGGAGTTTTTRATAGTTTGGAAGCTAAACCTTGTCCACCTATAGATTTTGCCACCAATAATTTTGAGGGAATTCAAGTACTTTCAATGCTACAGGTTTTCTSTATTCACTCCATACTCCATGCTTCACCAGTAGCAGTGCAGGGGTTATATTTCTGCTACATCCTTGTACTGAGTCTAATTTCTCTAATGAATCTTGTTAGTCTGTCCATCTTGACAGGGTGATGTGTCATCTGCCCTCCTTATAAGTGTTTATCATATTTCAAATAAGGAACATCATCTCTCCTGAAAAAGTACTAACTTCAGATTATATAATGTTCCTAGAAGTGATACTATTTGCAAGTAAGATGAGTGGAAGGCAGTACTAATGCCTTCTTTCTCTGCATGTCTCCAATAAGTTCTCTGGGGAAAGATGATTGTGCCAACTGCCAAGAAGACAGCACAACAGGCCCTTAGCAAACTGATATCCAGGGTCAGAAATTTTTCTTTAACTCTTACCTGAAATGCCTTCTGTTTTATAACTATTTAAACCCTTTCATTGTCATAAACTGTTCATCTCCCATTCCCCTCTTTCTATCTGGCATTTAGGAAGGTTCATTAAAGCTACTTTTTCAACCCCATCCTAAATGATTCGAGACATCTCTCAGTAATTGGACAGTTATAACTATTGTTGCATTCCATGCTTTAATCGGTTTGTTGGGGTTTTCTTCAAATAATCTTTTTTCAATGCCTCTCCAAAGTTAAAATACCAATATTTGACTTGCTACTCCAGTTGAAGTCTCATGAGATTATGTAAGTAGRCATTGAGAATTTTCTGATTTGAATTTTTTTTGTATATTTAAATGCCACACACAGATTCTTATGCATTTCCTGCATGTATCTATCTCTCTTTCCAATGCCCTCTCTCCCATTGTCCTCCTGCCATGTGGTTTTCTTTTCATTTCATTTCATTTGTAAGATATTGTTCTGTTGCATTTACATACAATAGTTTGTTCCAAAGAAGAGCGATTCATTAAATTTCTGTTAAGTCTATTGAAAAAGKAATTGCTACAATCTTTAGAAATTCTTTTCCTTTCCCATACGTAACAATGACATTTGAATACATGGGATAACTGCTATTTTATGAGGATTGACAGAATAGGAATGGAAGACTTCTGGTAAAAAAAGCTAAAGAGAGTAGGTCATCAAAAATCTCATTTGAGAGATTTCATATCCCTATGTATTTGGGGCTTCCATTTGCCACAGCTTTTTCATCATCTAGTCTTCTCAACCAACATCTGACTCAGGACTGTCCTCCTAATGAGACAACTATAGAGTTCATTCAGTTAGCTGGTGAAAGAMTAGTTACAAAAGATGATTCAGAGCCTCACGACACAGTAGACATGAGGAGAAAAATACAATTATGAGATGCATATCAAGTGAAAGATGTTTGAGAATGAACTACAGGCAGTAGTCCTCTGTCTCAGGTGAATAGTGGACTCGTACATAACATAATGCTGTCTCAAGTCATGCATGTGGGTGGTATTTCAGTAGCCAGTTGTGAATTACTTATTTGGTCCTGATAGTCTTGTTCATACACAAGGAATGTGGTATTGCATTCCCCAGAGAGTTCCACAGAACATCAGAAAAAAAAAGCAAGAGATGTACCATTCAGCTTTTGGAAGAAGCAACAGAAATTGCTGTCAGGCTAGTTTGGAAACAAACATTTCAGGGACAATATGAAGGAAGTGAGCTTTCAGGAGATTAATCACAACCAGGGTAAACTTGTACTACAAAACCATGCAAATAAAATGGCAAAATGGAAGAGAAAGGGCTGAGAGTCTGAAATGGGAAGAGGGAAACATCACAGGTGACTCAAAATGGCTTCAGTAAGCAGAGGCTCTGAATTCGCCAGTGTTACAGTCATTCCCCCATTGCACTTGTTGTCTGAAGTGCAAAAAGAGGATTTTGCGTACAAAAAGTGAGCATAGACCAAGGACAAAAGGAAATACTGGGCCGCRGACAAAAGGATGGAGGACAACTTGCTTTAGAATCCTTTCTTTTCAGAAGCCCTGAGAAAAACATTCTTCTGAATTTATGTTTGAACTGTTCCAAGTTTATAGAACAACAGAAAGGACCTTTCCCTGAAGTGAAAAGGAATCTTTCTTGATTGTATCTATCACCCAACTATTAAATAATGACAAAATTTACATGGAAATATTATGAAATCTAGTCTTACATGTGTGAAATACCTTCCTTTCCTAGCAGTAGCTAGGAGTAGATTAGAGTTGGTATAGCTCATGGAAGAAGAATGCCAATTTGGATTCTCTTAGGAACAAGAAAATAAGCAATAAGCTTGCTGCACACTGTTTGTGTGGTGCTTGTGCAAGCAATAAGCTTGCTCAACACTGAAGCTAGAATTTGGTTTTCACTCCTCAGGCAAAAAGCATGTTGGTCTTCTGAAGGTACAGGCCAGATACTGTTTTAGTATTGGTTTTGTTACCCATTGCAAGTATAAGAAAAGTATGGCAACTAATTCAAAGTTTTCACTTGCATGTAAGAAAGATTGTTTTAAAGACCACCAGCTCTGTGATGACCAGGGGATTAAATGAGAATTCTCCATAGGAGGTAAATGACATTCCAAAACCACTTTGGAGGAGAGAGGTCACACCACAGTCAGATGCAGCTGATACTGCTCATGTAGAAACAATYGCAGCTCCATCTTTCAAAGTCAAGAAACTTCATGCATTCGAAGCAGCTGTCCATTTATCAAAGGCAGGGTTAGCACTGTTTTGGMGGTTTTTTCTCCCTAATATTTATTAAAGAATAAATCTGATCTTTTGGCAACAACACATAACATAGTGCATCCCAGCAATAAAATAACATTACTAATTTTATATAAAACATTGTGGTCCTCTTAGAAGGATTGCCTATGGAAATTCTCTATATGCATTTTAAGATTTCCTATAGTTTTCTATTTTCATATGTTAGTACAATATTCTGTTCAAAAGCTTTGCTCTCCTAGTTATGTAATTTCTATGATATAGTGACTCCATATTGTAGCTAGAAGAGTCAAAATGGACATGAGGAATTAGTGTGTACACCTGGGAGAAGTTGAGAATTATTTTGTGATTTATCTATAGACCACAGAAAATCTTCAATTAAAGCAATAACGCTGCTGGTAGTTTGGAGCAGTTTCAGAACTGCATTTCGCCTTTCAATCAGCATCGTGGTCATAGCTGAGAAGGTGTAAAAGCAATRCAGTTCTACTCTTCAGGAACTTTTGTTATATTTTTGTCACAATAGGGAATTAGATACCAGAACCCTGAGAGAATTGTGCATCATATCTGGATTGTTTTTCCTCCKAATTCAATTAGTTTCTAAAACTAATAGAGAAATCCACCATGTGGCTAGTGGTTGTGTGAACTTGGAAGGGCCTTGAGCTTCCTTCTTGTCTTGGGTCACTTAAGGAGAATAACCCATCATCAGTGCTAGGTGTTGGCTAAGCTGCATCAACAAAACTCACATGTTGATCCTTAAGTGTAGCTGTATTGCAAAAGGAGTTAAACATCCTAGCCTTTTGCACATCATTATACATAATGATCAATGTGTCATKCAGATAAAATGATGATCCTGTCAGCTTCCATCAATCTTCAGAAGCTTGAGAACAGCTAAGATGTACTGCAGGAGATGCACTTGATGGTGACAGTAAAATTCATAGACCAGCAATAAAAAAATGCCAGGGTGTCTGGTTTTTGCTGTTGAACAGAGTCAACAAGTGCACCAAATTGTGGATGTAATCTCTCATAATATATTGAAAAAGAGCACCTGGAAGCATAAATCTGTGTGCACAGTTGCATGCATTTCACTCTGCAGACTGGTATGACAAACTCTAAGGATGTCAGTGTTGTCCTTTAGATATAAGATGATAAGCACTGGAAGTCAGAAGATCCCTGTGATTCTTTCAAGACCTTCGTGGAACCTTTTTCACACCCAGATCTCACAGGACCACAGAGTTGGTCCCACAAGAGCATAGTGAACAATTCTGGAATTATAGGGTTAGACCTYGAGTTAAAGCCATTTGACCATTTGTACATATGCATTTGTATAGGYCTGTAAAGTGAACACATTCTGTGTTCAATGGCTAGTGGCAAAAAATTCTGAACACCATGTTTTCATGTTTAAGCTTAGTTTTGTTTAAATCAGACTATTCCCTTAGGTAAAGTAGCTTCATACAGTAGTATTTCAGAGAAGTAGTTTTAAATATATACAATTTTTAAAAAAAAATTGCTGCAGTGCAGCATTTCACTTTTGTGGGGTTTTGAGATCCTTGTACAAGAAAATCTAAAAGGGAGAGATTAGATTGTTTTGGATTTTATTCTTTTGCAAGTGTATTGATGCAAAATAGAGAAAACTGGGCAAAAAAGAGAAAAGTACTGAGAGCTTCAAGCAGGAGACAGTAACATAGAAACATGGTAACATAGAAATTCACATGGAAGGTGAATTGCAGGAGTCTAGACAATTGATTTGAAWATTTGACTTCAGTTATTAAAACTTTAACCCTGTTCTGCTAAAATTATATGGGCAGAGAGGTAGATTGACAGATTTTAACACTATTTGGTGTTTTTTGTGATTATCTCACTCAAGCCTTTTTGTATCACRGCCTCAAAATTGCATTCTAAGCTTCAATGGCTATAGCAGTGGTTACAGCTGAATTAGAAAATATTTTCTAGAAAAGTTTAAGGTACTAATCAGAAGTACTGCAGTCTTGAAATGCCCAGGGTTGGAGGAATATCCATGATGCCTGTTCAAACTCGGTACAGTAAATTACATTAACAGTTTATCTAGTCAAAGCTGTTTAAGCAATTCTAAACTTTGGGATAGAATGAGGGGGAAAAAAGAACAAATAAATTAGTTATAAAAGTTTAGTAGTAATCCAAAGCAGATAACCAAGCTTAATTACACTSCTTTCGTGATCTAATTTCGAATGACACACCAGGCTTTCCTTTTGGAGTAGCATACATGCCATGTTAGTTTGAGAAATAAGTTTTCTTCTGAACTGAAGTCAGTGTTGTGTAGTAGTTTATGCTTTGTACTTAGTAGCTGTGTTAGTGCTTTGTTCAGTACATCTTCCATTAACTCTTCCAGTTATTTCCAAAAAATTTATAAAGCCATGACGTTACTTTAAAGGGAATGTTAATTTTCAATTATCTGCAGAAAAAGGCTATCAATTATATTATCAATTGCTCAGTCATGACAACAGGATATATCCGGACAGAGTCTATTACTATATATCATATTTTCCTATGTGTAACCAGCTAACATGAAAAGAAAGGTGCTTAGAGGCATCAATCACCTGGTGCAACCCTGTAAGTGGCACTTGCAGTGAATGCTACTTCAGTCTCTAAATGGTARTACCATTCTGAATGCAGGTTTCAGTATAGCAGCTTTCAAAGAAATGCAAGCCCCACACCCCTCATCCTCAGGCCGCACTTGTACTAATTCAGCCAAGCAGTACCAGCATGACAATGGAAGGACAGGCTAGATCCTAGCACAGCTTGCTCACTAACAGGGTCATTATCCAGTTTAAAAAGGCAGGGGCAAAGTTTACTCGTTATTATCCCTTGCTAACTCTACTGAGCAGCATAACAAATTTGCAAAAGGATTTCATTTGGAGCCAGAAGAATGCCTGTCAGAGGAATTTCCTGTCATATTAACTGTAGGATCTTTATAGCTGAGTACTCCAGGGAAATAATCTTGCATGCTTATTAGGCTCTTGACTATGTCAACAAGACTGTCAGGCAAAAAACCCCAAAAAAACAGACAAACAAAAAAAAMCCCCACAAAAAACACCAAAAAAAATCACACAAGTTTTACAATAAATTTTCRTTATTTCCGGGTTTTATAAACTTTTCATTAAAAAGTGGCAGTACTTTTAAAAACATGATGTGAAATCTTCCAAGTTAATATATCAGATGCAGAAGTTTCAACATTGGCAGCCTTTAAAAACAGGCCTGTCCACAGAAAGCATTACTTATTACTGTCGAATTGACTTGTACAGGTAACCAAGGGAACCGCCAAGCGACAGGTGAAATGCAAAGAGTATATTTATTTCATTACCTCACCAATAGTGCCAGGCAGCAGAGACCCCTAGGGACACAGGTTCTGTTAGCTTTAGCTCATCCCAGCATGGGAGTGCTCGCAGCCTTCCTCACTGTAACAGAAGGCTTCCCGCAAGTCTGAGAGAGCATGTTATCTCTCCACAGGAATTCTGCTTCTCAAAACAGGCACAGGATGAACCACACTAGGCATAATAAATGGAGTTTTCCTACACTGACATTTTTAGCATTCCCAGCTGCAAGGTCACATTGGTCTAAACTATTCCCTCTTCCTCACCAAATCTTCCAGTGTTAACCCTTCCCTCCCAGAACTGTCCATTCTCAGGAGTTCTCACTGCCATGATTTCCATAGCTGAGCCCACAGCAATGGAAAAGTCCTCTTCTCAACATTTTTTCTTCACAGTTCCCAAGATGAGAAATAGAAATGATGGCTCAGGTTCTGTCCATTCTATTATTTGTGCCTCAAACAATATTCTTAGTGCTGACAGCTTCCTGTAATAGCTGTGGCATTGCTTTTTGAATGCACTGATCTGTATTCCTTTGCCATATTAATAGTTCATTAATTGTCCTTATTTGCTTGACAAATGAGAGAATCCTTACATCATGAGTTGTGTATATATGTGTAGTTCTTTTGTACTCAATCTGTTGAAATACTATCCCATGGAAGACCCCAAAATACTGAAGAGATTATGAAATAAAATAACCTTCATTCTCCCYTCACGATACTGTTTGCATTTTGAATAACAATTAACAGAACTAGTAAGGCATTATACAAGTACTCTAGGCACCAGTTGTCAGTGCTGTTAAGATGCCTTCTGAARGAAACATCAGCACATGGTTAAAGTGTGCTTGCTAAGATCCTTTCTGAGCTCAAAGATCAGTWATTTACATTTATGTCAGAACTCTTGATTTTTCTTCCTTGGCTTTTGAAACTATTCTTTCTCTACAAAATCATGCTTTTCSGAGGCTAAATATCCACCTGATGGTTTTGGTTTTGTATACAAAGGAATCTGGCCAGTCTTTGATAAACTCAAATAAACATACAAATATAAATGGATCACAAATGTATCATAAAGAGATAGGAGTGAATTATTAACTAATTTTGTTATAAACAGACACGTTTTGGAGTCACAGTACTCATTTTTTCCCTGGTTACTGAGTTGTATGTATACACATAAAACTGCAAATCTTTTAAACAATCAAAAAATGCTTCACAARAAGTTTCATCTAATACTGTTGCCAGAAGATAAGTTGACCTCAGCATAATATCTGTCTCAGCACTTACCCTACCTTCAATAATAAATCTACCCTCTATTCTTGTCAATGACATATACAGGTGGAGAAACTGTGAACCACCCAAACTTCATAAAAGCTTTAGTCAAAGATTTAAAAAAGTAAACTTGGTGATGAAGAAAAACTGAATAGAAATGATCCTTACTTGTCTGATGTGCCTTTGAGAAACCAGGGGTAACAGCCCTGAGCAACTCCCTTCACAGGGCTTTTAGTTTTAAAGCCAAAATGTTACAGATCTGGAAAAAGGGAAGCTATATTTGAATGAATAAGGAAATAAATTGTGACATACTCTGATAAACCAAAGAAGTCTAAGTCATCACAAAAATCCAGAAATCAAGAAAGCTGAATTGTCTTTGTGCAAGAAAAATCCAAGGAAAATGGATTTTACAAAGAAGCAGAAGTAAATATGCTGGTCAGCTACAGATATTTTTTTGGAAATGGAAATGTCAATTAGGTATTTAGAAACATCTTGAATAAGAGAAATTTCCTGCATAGAAATAAAAGGCAATAATTACTTCTTTCTACAAAAATAACAACATCCTTATAAGACTGGTGTTTATTGTTTTGTTTCTGTGGCTTTTTTTTGCAGGTGTTGCTGCTTTGGATTCCAACATTTCTGGGAAGATTGGTTTGAGAGCAGTTGTATATTATCTCTGCACTACAGTCATTGCTGTAATACTAGGTACTCCATGATTCTGTAACTTTTTTAATTGTCAGCATTGCCTAATTACAAATGTACAACACTGTGACCTTACTAATTTCCCAGGACAGGATGCGGAGAGAAGACAGGGAATCATACCAAACAACATGCCATTACTTGTAGCCAGGGAGAAATTAGTCCTTCTGTTCAAGGTTGGGCCAGTGTGAAGCCACAGGGAATTTAACCATATATTTCAACTYGGGGAAGATTAGGATCTCTCTGCTGAAATTGTCCCAATTCTGGGTGAGGTGTTAAACAAGACAATCTCCTGAGATCCTTGGTATGCTAAGTTGTTCAATGGCATTATGACATTATTTGTTTCATTTGTACAGCTATGCAAATACAGTATTGCTTTTATTCACAGATGTCATCAGGAAGAGTTTTTCCTGCTTGCTTGAAGGGTCATACCAATATGTCTTTCTTCCTTCACTGAAATTTAGTAGTTTCATTTGTTTTAGATTTCTTTGGACTTGTATAAGGGGGGAAAAAAGGAGAAAAACTAATAAGCTTTTGAAAAATAATAATAGTAAAAATAA
Organism: Malurus melanocephalus; assembly: GCF_030028575.1. NCBI lineage: Eukaryota > Metazoa > Chordata > Aves > Passeriformes > Maluridae > Malurus > Malurus melanocephalus. The sequence goes on along the minus strand of NW_026623492.1, from coordinate 37,436 downwards.
CTAAAATTAAGCCACTAAAGTAAATGAAAAAAAATGTCATTGGTTTCAGTATTTACAAGGTAAAATCTAGTATTTCTTAACCAACAGTTTTTTTATTTGTCTTTTTCTGAAGCCCTTTTCTTACATAACCTTATTGGTGCCTAACTTTACTAAAACACCCCGTGACTTTGGGGTCACCGGACAGCGCATGCTTGTATTAATATCTGAAATCTAGTAACAAGAAGAGCTACAAAAAGGAAAAGGTAAATAGAAATTCAATATATTCACTCTGCAAAAGTTGCAGTGCACTCATCTGAAGCCCAGATAAAGTAATTTACTCTCTTGGTGACCAGTAGTGATATAGTACTAGACATACAAAACAAAACAAAAGTGCTGAAGTCTAGTGGCAAGCCTGGCAAGTAGCTCCTCTATTAGGGGAACCCACAAATTTAAGGACACTACCTGAGGGTTTTCTTTTCTGAACATACCAGTATGAGCACCCAGGGAAAGTGTTTGGGAGTTCAGCTCATAAAGAATTTGGCTACACAGGACCTGCTGAGGAAGAATGCACCGATGATTCTGCTTGCATTGTGATCCCTCTGCTTCTCCTTCTGCAGGGATTGTCCTAGTTGTGACCATTAAACCTGGAGTTACTCAAAGAGCAAGTGAGATTGACAGAGTGGGCAGTACACCAGAAGTCAGTACTGTTGATGCCATGCTGGATCTGCTCAGGTAAGGTTTTCATTTTTTGTTTCCATATCCCCTTTGCAGAAGTCCAAATAAACACAAAAAAGTTGTGATCTGTAACACAATAAAATGCTTTCTGATACGGTTTGAATGAATAAAGGGAGAATAACTTGTATTTCAACAGATTAGACATTTTAAAATATACGCAAGGCCGTTTGTTTTAAAAAATTCACTTTACACCATAGACTTTGATTTAATAAACCAGTGATGAAAAATTTCCCCTTCACAGAAATTGACATGCAAGATTATCTATTATGAGGGAAAGATCCATAAAGGATTATGGGTGGATTACTGGCTGGCACCTTCTGTGTCATTCAGCATAGACAACCAGCTGAAAGTGCTGTGGTTCCCCTCCTCAAGGCAGGATRCAGAGTAACAGATGCAGTATGCAGAGATATTCACRGTCAAGAAATTTGCTGCATCACCAGTATGTAAGGCAACCTTATAATGTGTCTTTCTCTATCAGCATCATGGACCATGATAGATACTTTGAAGCGGTTAAAAGAAGAAACCCCTTAGAAAAGTCCATAGAAGACAAGTGCAGGTTTTCAGCACAAATGTGTTTAAAGAATTCGAAGAGATTTTTAAAAAAAAAAGGCTGCATTTTCAATAGAGGCTAGATTGTTCCTTCAAAAATGCTTCTGTTCATTATTTCTTTCTTTTGTTGTAATTACTCTCTCTTCTGGATTACAATTCCTGCACACCGCTTGATTTTTGTAGAATTTTTACTTTATCTGCCATGTAAGAATCAAATGCCATWTACATAGTATTTGGGGGTTTGCTGTAGACCATAGTGCAACTTCCTGCATACAAGTTTAAGACTGTAAATTAGGAGTTAAGAGATCTGAAATTCTCTTTCAAAGGAATGAGAATTCYTTTTCCAATATATTTGTATCAAAAATATGGATTAAAAAATGGCTTTAAGATTCAAATCCAGACAGTCTTGTAAAGATGAAGGAAAACCCCACGCTTGTACAAACTGTTTTTACCTTTAAATAGATTTTACTTTAAAACTTGAAAACTAAAGCCAGGAGTTTATGAAGGATTATAAGAGATATAAAAACACTGCTTCAGTATATAAAATGCATTTTTTCTGCACTGGATTGGATATTTACCAAGTACATAATTAATGCTTACTTTTAGCAATTGCTTGAATCTGAAATTGGCACTTGGAAAGGAGGCACACAACTGTGTTGCACTAAATTTCTTAATTTTTCGGGGTGTGAAAATGGTTCTTGACACCAGAAAAACACAGGAGAATCTACCATTAGCCAAGATTGATTTCTCAGTTCAAAATCACAACAGAGCACACTATCTGATTCTTACAGTACAGTCTCTATAAGAGTTTTTTTTATTTTTCTCTTCTGCTTATATATGACAAATTGTGTAAAAATGGTGTGTCCTATATTCTTTATGCAAATGACGTATATGATGTAGCAAGGAAAAAGTACAYTGGCTTTAGTAGCTTAACAATAGAAATGGCAAATACTGAATAATTAGCCCAAAAGTTCAGCAAGTTCAGGTAGGAAAACAGTCACTGGACTTAATGTRTTGGGACTCTATATCTGCTGGTGCTAAATATACTGCTAAAACAAACACAATATGTTCTGTTTTTTAAGCATCAAATTTTATGATTTTGTTTATAGCATATAGTCTTTTCTTAGTATGCTATAGTATTGAAATGATTCTTTGCTTAGYATTGAAATGATTCTTTGCTTGTTAACAGGAATATGTTCCCAGAGAACCTAGTTCAGGCATGTTTTCAACAGGTAAGTTTGAACATTCCTCTTTACTTCTGTAGTATTAATTGTTAACAACAAATTATTCTCTTATGTCACAAAAATATTGTCAGGCAAGACTTATTTCTGTCTTAGCCGARGAGTGTCTTAATCGCCTATAAAAAGCAGGGGATTTAAGATACCTTGTTTTCATTTCCATTATGATAAACACTCTGGTATCACCTATTAAATCCTTAGTATTCTGTTGCAAAAAAGAMACTTTAAAAGCTGGCTGCAGAAATCAAGTAGTGTGTAACACAAGGTTTTTCCTTTTGAGACAATAAGAGTTCGAAGATCCATCTTATGAGGATCAGTTTCATTGTTCTTAAGGTCCCTCAATGTCTGATGAAGTCAGTAATAGTTAGCACTCACCATAAAGTGTCTCACTTCTAATTTCCATTGCCAGACCAATAATTTGAAGCAAAAGGCTGTCAGCTAGTAGAGTCTATTTGAGACATCTTTCAGGAAAAGTGAGTGTTGCAAGATGTAAGAGGAAACTGTCTATATATTAGACTTATCAGTTAACCTTTCCCAGAAATTGATACCAGATAATTCTGCTGTGCACAACTCACTACTTCTCCATGTAGTTTTTCTCATGTGTTACAGTCACACAACACTAAGGGGACAAGAAGGTTCTTTTAGAGATCCTTGACAGAATGCTGGTGGCGCTGAACTGTACTTACTATTAAAGTTTTACTAATGAAATATTATGATTAGTATAGCACAGAATTTATAATCACAATATCACAGGATGTCTACGAGCAGAATCAGTGTAGTACAGTTTTATTATAGCACCATTTAACTTAGGTTTTTAATTATCTGGGGCCACTGCAGATTTGGTCWAATCTTAATACTTGGTTTGCTGAATCAGCACAACAACCATAATCTAGTCTTGAAAAACATACAAAAGAATACAGGTCAGTMACTCAGTCCTCAGAGGAGGCATACAGTGATGGAGGCATCGCTGACCACCAGGTTTCACTGTCCTGCAGCAGTGAACTGGGTAACTTTGGCCCAAGTACCCACTGGGGCCTGTACTTGCTCAGTTTTATGGACAATACACTTGATGCATTTACACTTCTCTGTTCTTTGACTGTGTCAAACCCCACTTGTGTGGCTGTGCCTGGAACATTTAAGACATGTAAGGGTTGGAACATTTAAGACAAGTAAGGAGATGAGTAATCAACCTAGTGCCCAGGAATCTGCAGGCCAGCAGGGAGAGGAAGAATAAGTCTGTTTGGTTTTTCTACGTGGTGCACAGGACTTTGAAGACCTGGAAATGAGACGAAAGCAAAATATGCATTTGACCACGAAGAATGACTGCTTGCCCTACATAATGGCATTAGTTATACTGACTRCATCACCAAGGGGCTGGTTGTACCAGGTGCATCTGCTCTGCAAACCTCTCCTGGCACAGCTGTCAGCAATTCTTTCCACACTATTTGTTCTAGCAAAAGGTCTTGCCATTGTCAGGAGCTCCAGTTCATGCCCCACAAAACTGCAGCATGTCCATGGAGTGTCCAAGAGCCTGGGGACCAGATATCCTATTATACTATTTGTGTGTCTCTTGCTTGATCTGCAGCTTCTGACGTACAGAACCTTGATGGCTCACATGAACTGGGAAATAAAGTCTTTGTCTATGTTTGCTACCTTGAAGTCAGATTGGTTAATTTTTCTCTTAGTTTTACTGGGCAAAGGCTATGCCTTTCAGTTTCCTCATGTGTCTTAATAAGTTCTTCTGTTGTTTTTTTTAAAAAAAAACTTTTCCAGTATAAAACCAAACGTGAAAAGGTTAAAGCTACGACTTCTGTGGATAAAAATATCTCCATATTTCCAGATGAACCTACTACAACTGCTACAACAGCAAAGATTTCAGAGGTGCGACCTTTACCCTGTATTCTTTCATAATATATGAAGTAGACTAAATTTGGTTTAGTTCATGTGGTTAGTGCTGAAGAAATGAAATAGTACATAGATGGATTTTAGCAAGGGCAGGAAAGTTAATAAGTAAATGCTTAAGAGATCATTGCAAGTATCTTCCAGTAAGTTTAAGAACATCAGAGGAGCCTATCAAATATCCAAAGATGATAGATGAAGATTGATTAAATTTAACTGCTTATGAATTGTCAATTTTCTGAAAATTAAACAGTTGCTGTGGAAAGACTAGATGTATATCATCATGAGGTATTTAAGTAACAATGACATAGCTGTAAGCACTAAAGAAGAAAAGGAGTTGAAAATAATAGATGTTTTTCAAGGGAAAGAAAAACAAAATTAAGCATTTTAAGTTAAGTTCATAAATAGTTTGTTACTCTGAAAAAAAATGTRCAGGGACAAAAGTGAAGGAGAGATTTAACAAGCCTTTCATTACACGTGGAAAGCTTATGGGTATTAATGGTCTATAAAGCTTTACTTGGGAGCAGAGAGACAAAGAAATTCAATAGAATGTGAACACAGAGCTACRAACAGTACCAAATCAATATACATTTTATCATACTCCTTCCAAATATTATCTCAAAGTAATGAGGGCATGGAACGTGAGCTATAGGAAGAGACATTAATTAAATCCTGAAGCAGAATGTAGTGAAGAATTGAATCCTTTCCTTCATATGTTCATACTGCACAGAGGAATGCCTCTTTAGTAGGATTTTTATGTGATTTGCATACAATTCTCCTATAAATTATGCAAATTCATTGATGTCCCAGTTGTTATGCAATGGTCAATTTAACTTAAATCCAAACACTCAAGTTGCTCAGAAACCAACACAAGGATTCTACATCTGTGTTTGTTCTCCACAATGGAGAGTAAATATTGAGTACAGTGGAGTAAATCTTGGAAGCATGACTGTAGGTACCTAGACCTTCCCATACTTCATGTCAGAAGTCTATAGAAAGGACAACATAAATTTAGGGGTCCTTTACTCCTTGCTAGGATTTGGTCAGATCCTTGTGTGGCTTTAAAATAGAAAGTGTTCAAGTTCTGTTTAGTGCATTTCCTAAACTTGCCCACTTGGTACTTTCAGAAAACCAATACAGTGGCTGGAAAAGAGCTCCATGGTTTTTCATAAAAAATCTAAATGTCTTTTCATTTTGATACTCTTTCAAGTAAATCCATTGTTTTCAGATAGTACTTTTTTTCTCTTGATTCCAATCTATAGAACAAAACCCAAGAATATAAAATCGTGGGCATGTATTCCAACGGCATCAATGCACTGGGGTTGATTGTCTTTTGTCTTGTTTTTGGAATGGTTATTGGGAAAATGGGAGAGAAAGGACAAGTGCTGCTGGATTTCTTCAATGCGCTGAATGAAGCTACGATGAGAATGGTTCAGATAATTATGTGGTAAGTCCAAGGATATAYTGGCATTTTCTAACAGCTGCTTGAAGTGGATTTTGTCATTGAAGAGGTAGGACCAGACTCAGACCCTACTCACACAAACAGTACCTTGTAAGATCTGATCCTTATAAGGTTTTTTTTTACATCCCAGCACACTGAGATGTCWCTACAACAGTCAAGGATTTGGTTGCACATRTCTTGCTTCCTTAACGAAAGATAAATTAATTTCTGCAATGGGTCCTGTTCTAAGCAGCTAGTTTATTTCCAGGCTAAGTTAAAGCCCTGTGAAATAGGCTGCCTCACTCTTTAGAAATTTACCAATAATGAGGCTTCAGAGTTAGCACATGCCATACAGGAATTTACTTATAAACTGATTATCCATTTTCTTCCATGTGCCAGAAGCTGTGGCTTCTAGCTGTGTGAGTTTCTACAGATGTAGAGTGTTGTTTGACAGAAAGAAGAGTTTGGTGCTGGAAGTATGAGGAATTAGTTCTGTTTTCATCAAGTTCAGTGCTTAGAGGAACTAGGTATCTCTGCTTTCTACAGTTTCTGCAATTTTGTTTGTCAGATAGCATATAATCTTTTTATGAATTTAAAATTTCTATTTTAAAATTGATACATTTTATGTATTCACAAATTTCTAGATTAATATATAGGGTTTAATGCTCTGAAGCAGTAACTTGCTTCTGTGACAGCTTGCTCTGTGTAACCAAAAAGAATGCAGTGGAACTGTTGTTAACACAACTCCTGATTTTTTTCTTGAATTTTCTGTAGGCAGTAGGCCTATGCAACTGTTCAGGTCGATAAGGCATGGCCTTGTGTAAGTTTACCTTATTCTGTGCAGGTGACACAGATATAGCCCCCAGTGCTGCAGTGCAGCTCCTGTAGCTACAGGAGACCTCTCCCACCTGTGTGGGATTGCAGAATACACAGATATTGGTATCTATGGTGCAGACTTCCACCCCCAGGGGAGCCTGTGGCTATACATAAACATTTGTTGTAATAGGGTATATACCCACACCCCTTCCCAACTTGTGTGTAATCTGTGACACCAAAGTACACAATACTAKCTAGACTATACTTAAAGTTACATTTACTTTGAGTTTCCAATCTTTTTTCATAACCTCTATAATAACCTTTCTGTAAACAAATAAAGTCTGTTGTATAACATAATATACAAAAAAGTATCTTGTGTTGTATAATAGCATATCAAAACATATTTTCTGCCCATTTTAAATAATTACTCTGGCAGAGGACTTATGCCATGGTGAACATGCAGTATTTCTGAGAATGCATTTTTGATACTTTATTTTTGCCTTCTAGGTATATGCCAATTGGTATCGTGTTTTTAATTGCTGGGAAGATAATTGAAGTTGAAGATTGGGAAATCTTCCGTAAATTGGGTCTCTATATGGCTACAGTAATAAGTGGGTATGTAATTTCTTAAAGATGCAATCGTGTGTATGAAATTTTGGAATTCAGTTGATTACTACTTAATTATCCAGCACATCCAGTCTTCTAGGTCAAAGACAAAAATTCTCATCAGTGAAAATTATGTGAGGGTGTGTGAGGATGGTTTGAATCCATGTTTTGCTGGATACATATCTTGTTTTTAAAAATCACTCCCTTGTATTCTAGAAAAAAACAAAACCCAAATGCAAATTATTTTCTTATATTCATTGTTTCATCTTGACAGCTTGTGCTGAAACAGGTAATATCATTATATTAAGGGTGAGGTTATGAATTATGACTTTTTGGGGGTTGCCAGCCTATCCAACATACACAAGTACCTGGATTATGTTGGGAACCTCCAAGGAATTTTCGGGCCCAAGGTGTAACAGCATAGACCAAACTTTCCCTGCTGAATACAAGTGTGTAGTAAGTGAGGTGCACAAAAAAATGAACCAAAGAGACTGATCCCTTCCCTCCCCAGTACCAAGCAGACAGCTGGCATGAAGAGAAGCTTGCTGTCAAGTTTCTGCACTGTTTGCTAGTTACTCCTTCAAGGTAAGGGTAGATARTGAAGCTGCAAAAGAAGTTGCAGTCTGAATAATGTAGCCAAGTATCACAACTTCTATTCTTTTTCTTAACCATTGCCTCTGTAGAACAGTCTGTGTGGAGCAGGTTATACCTGCACAAGGTAAAGGCTTTCAGCAGTGAAAATTTAGAATAACTTAACTGCTCTGAATTATGAGTTATAATACCCGATCATTATATATCTCTGAAGACTATCCTACAAAGCACCCTTTTGACAGATAAATGGATATTACAGTCCCAGTAAGTTAAATGCATTTAAATTTCTATTTCCAATTCAGTGAAGCATAGCCTTCTRGGCTGTCTTGGTTCATTACCTTAGCATCCACTTCTATAATTCCTTTGGTATACTAAGAATTTTGTCTAGAGGCTAGATCCAAAGTTGTTCAAGAATTTCTTTCCTGATACTTTATGCATTTGCATGCTATTCTTCAAATGTCACTCACACTTTTTCTGACAACCAAGCAAAGAGAATGGTAATATATTAGTTTTAAATGCAAGCCACTTTATAAATATTCAAGAAGGATCTCTGAGGTTTTTGCATTAATCTGTGCTAGATAAGCACATTTATTTCAAGGCTGTTGTTTTGTTTTATGCATAAACCAGTATGTTGGGACTAGCTGTTTGAAAATCAGAGATAAAATTACTTTCTAAATAAAAATTACAGCTCCAGAAATAGCACTGATTCATTACTTTTTCAAAATGTTGCAGAGATGAGTGGAAGTCATGTTCTTCCAATGCATTCTGCATTTTTTGTATTTGTTTGGAAAATAAGATTTGGAAAATAAATCTGATTTTTAAAGGTTTCAAAAGTTGATATTTACCAAGAGGTTGTAAATTGAGACTGTAATGTTTTCTATACAAATTGTAAATGAGACCTCAACCACAATCTAAATAGAAGTCATTGACAAAATGACAGTGTATCACTTCTGCAGGTTTTCTGTTAATAAGTCCAGTTAAATCACAGAAGGAATTTGTTGGATGGATTACTACTGCTTTTTTACTTCAGTTTTACATCAGATAGCAAGTTTTGCAGTTTTAGATGTGATAGCAACTTTTACAGCTATTTACCTATCAGTTACTGGTTACAGGTTACTATTTGCACTGTGACAAGACAAGTCTTCCTTAAGTTGTGTGTGAAGACATAGTGCCTTCTCCAAAGTACTACAATTGCTAAGTAAACTGCCATTACATAATCTCCTGTTTAGCTGGTAACCAAGAATTTGACAGGCATGACAATTTCAAATCGATTCCCAGGTGCCATCAAAAAAATTTRTGTAGTGAGCACCTTTACATCCTTAGAGAGAAAAAGTCCCTGTTCCTCCAAACAGGATACGATTTACACTGATKGGTGCTCAGCATTTCTGTCTCCTGTCAAGTAGCCTCCTATGGGTGCTGCTCAAGGCGTTGTGGATAAGGCTAATAGCAGCACATTCTCTGCAAAACTGACCATCAGGGAGAGCACGTTGTACTCAGATTACAGAAGCAAATATGGACATGTACATGCAGTGCTATAGGTTGCAGGGGAAAGATGCTTGTTCTACATTTTTCAGCCTGCAAGAATATCCATTTTCTTACCTCTCAGGAAAAAGGAAAACTGTTGCTCTTTGTTTTGATTTTGATTTACAGCAGGGAAAACTGCTGTTCCCACCATCATTTTGGTTTTCATTCTTACATGCTTGACCTTCTCTGTTTGCTGTGTATGCTGTTCATGGGTGTCTTTTCTTGATGGTTTATCACCCTCTCCTTAAGCTTTATCCTGAAAATAACAGGTTATCTTAAATATTTCATGTATTCCTTRTCAAGAAAACTGTGCAAGAGCATGAGGACTGATGTGTCTTATCCTCTTCTTTCTTTCCTTTACCCTCCCTATCCAGCTCACCTTCCTCCCAGCTTTATTATTCATGACCTGACACWGCCTCAGCCCTACCAGCACTCATCCACCATTGTCTGCAGCTCATCTCAGTCTCTGTCTCATTCAGGTCACCACCAGGAAACAGATTTCTCCCATTGTCTTTGGTCCAATTTGGCACTAAGTATCTCAAGTGTCTCATGTTTAATGATTGCAGAGTCAGGATTCGGACATATTAGAAGGTACAGCAGAGGAAAGTCAAAGTAGGGGGCATAATTTAAGTGCCAGAGGGAGCTCAGGTTNAAAAAAAAAAAAAAAAAAAAAAAAAAAAAAAAAAAAAAAAGCAGCTGCAGCAAATAAACTCTCCTTGCCTGTCCCTTTGTCTTTTCTGAAAGCATCAAGGCAGCTGCATCCCTGTAAGGGATTTTTCTATAAGGCATGGCAACTTGAGATTCTGAGGGACAAGAGTCTTCCTATCTTAAAAATAATTGTTATTAGAATTTCTGGTTTCCATTACTGATTATGATTTTTGGTATAAAAATTTCTCCTCCTTGCTGAGAATTGCATTTATGCATGAAAATAAATATTACTTCTAATTCATTTCATGAAAATCAGTAGTAGCAAAGCAGATATACACAAATATTTTATTTTAAACAATGTGGTGTTCATGGTGCTACTAAAAAAGGGCAGATCTAAATTTTTCAAATAACTAAGTCAGTATGCTTTTAGAATTAGATTTGAAATGCTTACTCTCATTAACATTTTATTAAGACACCAAATGGCATCCATACTACTTCATTATTTTCCTATTTATTCTGCGGAATTCAGTCTGTTCTTAGATATAATTTTATAAATTGTTAGTTTTCTTTTTAGAATTATTTGCAAAATTTTATCAATACATGTTTCATGCTGTTATTTACATTCTACTAAATAAGTCCATATTCCCATAGAAAATGAAAACTTKAATGCCTTACTTTTCAAAAGTTAATTTTTCCTAGAAAACAAATATGTAGTTTTTGTGGGTGATTTGTGATGCTGTTATGGATGTCTGTATTGTGACTTCTGCTATCTTAATTGTCTATTTTTGGCAGAACAAATGGTACCATGATTTATTGCTATCTATATCAACTGCTCTGAAACCATAAAGCACTACTACTACATGGGAATGGGCACATGAACATATTGTGAGGACAGAATGAAAACTCCAAGGTCATAGTGATGACAGTTCTTGGGTTTATGTTTCTGGGCTATGTGATAATTACTTTTTACAAAAATCTGATGTTGCTGTAATTGCAACCTTCAAACATAAAGAATATTTCACAGACCCTTCTAGTACATTTAATTTCAAATGTACTTACAGCAGTCAGTTTACCTCTAATCTTAATGCCCACAAGCTCTGCATTCACATGCATTCAGGATTACCGCACAGTGTTCAAAATTAATGCATTAGTTGAAGGATGATTTTGTCCCTGAGACCTAAATAAATATCCAGGCAAGATATCCAGAGCTGCCAAAGTCAAGAGGGGAAGCTGATCTCCTGTGAGTCAACCCAGTTAATTTTAAAAATTAATAGTTTCAAAATACAGTATTTCAGCATCTAACAACATTAAGAATGCTTAGACTACATATACTTTATTCATACAGTCTGAAATACCTCACTACATTTAAATTGTAGAACTGAGCTTACACAGTTTTTTGCAGAGCAAGTGTGGATTTTTCAATATTTGAAGTTACTGCAGAAAGATGTGGATTTCAGCTGTCCCTGACTGGAAAGCACATTTACCTTTATTTTCAAAACATGTTCTGTAATAATGGCAGATAAACTGAAAATAATAATTTGATTTGATTTTCTGATTCGTCTCTGGTTTGCATTGTAAGGATTTGGCAGAGGAGTGAAGTGTTTTAGTGTTATTTCAAATCACCCTCTGCACATCAGTTTAAATATCATGTATAAGTTTAGGCTTCTCATTTTCATCAGTTCAAAATTATTTCCAAGTCAATTCTTGTTCTGCTTAGGAAAGAGAGACAACTTATCGTCTCTCTCTTTTCCAAAAGCAAGTGTAGAACACCATCAGTCTGCTTTTTATTAAAAAGCAGGCATTCTGTCTAAATTTCTGACATAGGTGCCACTAAAGTCACCTTTAGTGTTTCATAAGTACTTGAGGACAGAACTGGGTACCTGTTATCACCATCTTAGTAAAGCAAGACGATCAGATTTGTTTAAACTAGTCCATTTTATTTTGCAGACTTGCAATCCATTCCGGTGTAATTCTGCCACTGATCTACTTAATAATAGTAAGGAAAAATCCTTTTCGGTTTGCCATGGGGATGGCTCAGGCGCTTCTGACGGCCCTCATGATTTCTTCCAGGTAAACAAAACATCTGTAATGTACCTAGTAACAATTACATTGTGCTCTGATTTTATTGCTACTTTGTTACAAGCCCTGGTATCAACTGGACCATTTTCAGTCCCCTGGAGGCTGAAATACTGCTTTCATCTTTTTTTCTATGGTACCCAAAGGGGACTACAGAGTGCATTGGCCTTACACCACATAAGAGTCTGCCTTTCCCAAGAGGAGGCGGTTCTCTGCCATTCAGTTCATTAGTCACTGAGTTGATAGAGTTTAAGCTGTTGCACTACATATACCACGGAAATTCTGCCATGTAATTTTGAGAGCAAATTTAGCGACTGTTAAGCTATTTCTTCCAATAGAAGGTGTAACAAAAGTTGCTTCGCTTTTTCATGGTGCAGCCTTCCTTCCTGCTTTATATTCCATTTGAGTCATAAAGCAGATCATGATCTGAGGAAAAGGAAATGTAAGGGAAAGGGTGTGTGATTGCCTGCACTTACTTTACATGTTCCATTATGTACCAGCTCAGCAACTTTGCCTGTCACCTTCCGCTGTGCAGAAGAAAAAAATTCGATTGACAAAAGAATCACGAGGTTCGTTCTTCCAGTTGGAGCTACCATCAACATGGATGGCACAGCTCTTTATGAAGCAGTAGCAGCCGTATTTATTGCACAGCTGAACAACTTACAACTGGATATTGGCCAAATAGTTACCATCAGGTAAATCTAAAGCCATCACCTGCATTTTGTGGGAAGTGAACTTTTTGTGAATCGTACATTAGCTTTGGATACCCCATGGGAAAGTTTAAACTATCATTCATAGCACAGGAAATAACAAGCATTCTCACTTCTTTATACTAGCCAGTGCAACCTGATGAGGTAGGATGGGCCAGGATATGCAGCTGGTATACAGCACAATACAATACAATTATGGAAATTGCCATTATTCTTACCTGCAAACACCTGCAAACCAACTCAGCCTCTACCTTTGATCTGTCCAGTTTGCTTGTTAGACATGCGTTGCCTGTTACTCTGCAGTGTAACCACAACAGTCTCAGTACCTGGCTTGTCCTATAAGCTTGACATCAGACTCTGAGTAAATACTCTTAAGAGGAGAACTAGAACATTAAGGCTTCTTTCTTGCAATGAAATAAGACTAGTTATGCCAGAAAGCAGAACTTCTGTGAGCAACATGTATTCTAAATGCCTTTTCTGGGCTTTATTTGGGATTTAGTGTCACAGCTACAGCAGCCAGCATTGGGGCTGCAGGCGTGCCCCAAGCTGGACTTGTCACCATGGTGATTGTGCTGAGCGCCGTTGGCCTGCCTGCTGAGGATGTTACTCTGATCATTGCAGTTGACTGGCTTCTGTAAGTTCAAGGCATTTCATATTTAATTATTTTTCCTTTTTCTTGCTTTTTTTTTTCTTAAATATTTACGTAAGTTGCCTGGAAATGTGTGAATCTGAGACAGAAATTAACAAAATCATTTAGGACTACTGCAGGAAATTGACAAAGATTATTCTTATGGCCAAGCTTGTACAGAGTTGAATGCAGTAATGCCTTTGATGGGGAGAGATGTCCTGCTGCAAGGGATGCTAGTGAATAACCTCACATTCAGACATGCTATCTGCCTTAAAGTAGTGGTCACAGCACTAATAAATCATGAGCATCATCCTCAAGACAGACAAATCTGACCAAGAAGTGCCTCTAGAGGGTCAAAGCTGCCACCACATTATGCTAAAAACATAYATCATACATAAAAATCAAATGTAGYCACAAGCTGTAAAGAAGATAATACCCATACACTGCTAGTGGAGCACAACATGAATACAGCAAAATTGGCCCTGGACTCCACATGCACACATATGGCAGGCYGTACATGGGTCTGTGCTGCCAGCACTATTTTACAAGGACTATTCTTCACTGAGAGCACTGGCCCAGCCCTTCATCAATAGGCATGTGTGTAAACTCAGATATTGTTCCTTATGCCTGATCCCAGCCATCCCAGAGCACTTCAAAGCCTCTCAGTCCCATTCAGCAGCTCTTTCTGGAGAGAAGCCTTTTTACAGAAATCTTTTCTGTTCACGTTATACCAACTCATTTCTCTGCTACTTTTGCAAAAGCCCAAGGAATTAGAGTGTATTCTGGAGTTCAGAAGGATATCAATATTCAGTTTTGTACTGTGATACACAGGGTAACTGGATGCACAAGTTAAGGAGTATAATTTTAGTTCTTTTGCCTCCTAAACTGTGTGAGCCTTAGTGCTTAGACCAAGGTCATGTTCACCTGCAGTAATTTAGCATGGATGATATTTCATTGATATCAGTCCAGTGATCTTAGTAATTTCACAATATTTGCTTGTCTTCTTCAGGTTTATTTACACTCAAGATAAATGCCTTGATGTTCCTCCTCCACCTTTTCCAATCATTTTCTTGAAGGATTTCTGGCAGCAGCCTATGCATTTCGCAGATATATTTAATTTATTTGATTATGTAACTCCATTTTGCAAATAGAGAGAAATTCCAGTCTCCAGAAAATCAGGGCTGCTGGCTGATTGATCCAAGAATCAATTCAATTTGTATATAAGCATAATTTGTCCAAAGGAACCAGTTTCATCCACAGGAATATTCTCCCAATCAGCTGTCTGCAACAGGTCTAATAGTTTTGTTTGCTGTGCTCCACAGTCATTTTGTTTTCTCCAGCTCTGTTCTATTCCTAGGGGGCATTTAACATTTTWAAGGCTAGTGCATCATTAAAAATGACAGTGGATCAGTACAATCCACTGTCTCAGARCAGATATCAAAAGAGTGTAAGAACAGATCAAATAGGTATAGGTTCTTTTTGCAAAGTACTCTCCCAGCCCCCTGCAAGGTGCAGCTCACCAAATTCCTGAGTTAGAGGTGATTTTTGTCTTCTTCAATGAATGCCTCATTGCTTTGGGACTCATGTTTCCACAAGTCCTRTGGAGATGAATTCAGTGATGTGTTCTGCAGAGATATAATTGAATTTTGCTTGTCTTAATCCTAATAATTTCATTTGATGCTCTCATGTAATGGGTGTGAGAGAGAAAGAGAGCAGTAATTCCCTATTTCTCATAGTAATCATGAATTTTTATGGATCTGATCTTTACTCCACTTTTAATGTCCACAGTTAATATGCTTTTTAGGCACAATATTAGTATATGGAAGGTACTTGTTCCACCATGTGGTGGAAGCATAAAATAATTCAAAATGTTTCTGGTTCTAATTGAGGCATTTTTTTAGACTGAGACACATTTGTGTGTAACATAAATTAAAGATTAATTAAATGTACCCGGGAACATTTGCTAGTGCATTTTGCACCTCAGGAGATGGAATGCACATCATGATGCCATGTAGAYTATTAACACTTTCACCTTTTGTACTTATTGCCTAAAATGCATAATTTTGCAAACTATTTGCTAGTAGTGGCTCATTAACAACCCACTAGTTAATTCTGAACTTACCAAGTTTATACCACATAGGTTTGAGGAGTACTTCCACATGTTAAATGAAGAATAGAAAAATTAAGAGGATAGTACTATCATAACATATGAGTTTCCAGTGCTGTTGATTTCCTCACTTGTCACACTGATCCTACCAGAATTTTACTTTACTGCTCTCTCTTCYTTTCCCTACCATATATTTTTGCTCCACATGGAAAACTTTTTAGCATTGGAATTCAGCAATTGTAGACATATTGCAAAATACTGTGAATACATGCWCCTCAATTTTGCAGCACAGAAAGAGAAACTAGCACTGTCACAGAGCCTTTGCAGTACTCAAGCTGAAAAGAAAAACAAGGAAGCATGGCCTTCCACTGTCCATACCCTACTTCCACACCAATTTTCCCATTTTGTTATATTTCAAGGGTTTGTTGTTCCCCTGCCAAGTAGCATCAGATTTTTAAGGCCTGTACATCACATTCCAGTTTGGATAAAAATCAACAGTGCAGAAATATCATATTCCTCTAATTGACTTGTTTAGTACAACTTTTTACTTCAGCCCTTTAACAAGGAGAAAGTAGCAAAAGATAGGCCTTTCACTTTTTCAGGGTTTGGGCCAGAATATGAAGACACTGGGCTAGATGCTCCTCTGACTGAGGACATAACTGTTAGAGTGACAAAAGGCACAATGCAGACTCTGCTGCTGCATCCCACAGTGTCTCATCACAAAGTAGCATCTTGCAGATCCTGAGAGGTAATCCTTCCACCATTGTGTAAGGCTATGCCACAGCCATGGAATTACTACTCTAACAGACAAGTGACACGACCTGCAGTTTTGCATGTCCTATACAAAGTCATTTCTCATGAAAATTACTCCAGCCTCCTTCAAATCATGTCAGGAAAATTCTATTTGTTGTTTTACAAGACTTTTTTTTTAATTGAAAATTTACCCAAGTCTGCACTGGGAAGAAGACAATGCTGCAAGAGCTAGAGTTTACTTTTACTCTAAGTGTTTTCTAAATAACATATTGAATGGTTTGTCTGACAACATTTTTGTTCCATAGGGATCGATTCAGAACAATGGTGAATGTCTTGGGAGATGCCTTTGGCACAGGAGTAGTGGAGAAGCTCTCTAAGAAGGAGCTGGAGCAGATGGATGTCACCTCTGAAGTCAATATAGTCAATCCTTTTGCCTTGGAAACAGGAATACTTGATAATGATGAGACAGAGGCCAAGAAATCTTACATCAACGGAGGCTTTGCTGTTGATAAATCTGACACCATATCCTTCACACAGACATCCCAGTTCTAAAGCCAGTAGCTTTCAGATAAAACAGGAGCACTAAGGGACATGGCCATATGCAATATCTCAAAAAGCTTACAGGATAATTGAGAATGAATTACATTTCACTTACATTTGATTTACTGCATAGACTCTGATTCTCTTTACCAGTCCTGCCCCTTCTCATCATCTCCCTCAACAGTTTGAACTCACCATTGTTAGTCCKTACTGATAGGTTGAAGAAAAAAGACAGTTGTAAAATACTTTTTTTTAAAGAATATATGCTATTGCTGAGGCTATGAAATGTCTCTCTGGGATCAGCATGCTCATGAATGGGTTATTAGCTGGGACGGCCAAATGTGTTTTACTCAGGAGTAGCACAGAATTTCACATATTACCACATCACAATGCACCTGTATAAAATCCCTTTTTACATCCTTGCCTTCTAAACAGGTTGCACTGTACTTGACAACTCCTGTAACTTGATCATTTGCCAAAATGCTAATTTCTGCAGCTGAGGGGATATTACTTGCGTGATTCAGGAAAAAAACAGACCAGAAGGGCCTTGTAATAAGTACATTTTACTGTGAATAGGGTTTAGGTTTTTTTCAATTGTGAAATAATTAGGCATGGAAAAATTTCCAGTATTTATGTAGCTAAGTTTCCCCATGCCTTTCATGTGAATGGCAGCTTCTGGGATTGGCCTGTGAAATAAATTGCTGTGACCTTGCTCTTCCTGGCATTTGAAGAGCTTTTGTAAAATTATTTGTACAAATTGACCTATATAAGTCAGTTTTCATGGCCTCCTAGTACGTTTCCATCCAGAAACAGAAATAAGTCAATTTTCTGTTGTCCACCTTTGATTTTAACAAAATATTAGTCAGCCCAAAAGTAGGCAGAGGTCATGAAGACAAAAGTGCAGAGTACAAATTCTGAATTTTTCTTCCTTGGAATAAAATCAGATATATTATCAAGAATATAGGAATGAGACTTTTTTCCTAGAAAGAAGGCACTCTCACTAAATTTCTTACACAGACTGGGTTTTTTTGGCTCCTTGGTTTAGTTTGCCAGTTGAACATGCAAGTTTATAGCTGCAACACCACTACAGTGCCAACCTGTCAGCTAAACTGTATCTTATGAACCATTTCTAGACCTAGAAAATCATGTCCTCAGGTGGCTTGCTATAGGATAAGCACCGAGAATTTCCTCCTTAAAAATCTCCATTTTCTATAACATTTTATACAAGATTTCCATGGTGCAAAAATCACTCTCTCAAGGGAGGAGTTGCTGTAACAATTTTTTTTTTGTCTTGCACATTGAAGTAGTTAGCCATTTTATATATAAAGTAAACTAAAATTCATATACAGTTATTTGTTTGTGAATAAGCTTGTGGTAAGCATAAAATCACTCATATGCTAACAAAAAAAACCTTCCAAGTACCTGCAGTGTTATACACTCGATTCAATCCTACACTTTTGTATTTAAACAGACCAGAAGAGTGCCAAAGAGAACTGATTAAGAAGAAAATATTTACTGTAGATTTTGATAAATTGCACCTTAAATTAATGAGACATAATACTGTATTTAAATTTAACATGGTAAACTATATGAAAATGTTAATCTAAGTATTGGTAAATTTATACAAAGTAAAGAAAATGTACAGATTGAGTAAATCAATCTTTTACCTTTCAGAAACTGTATGAGGTAGTCTTTATTTGTGCAGCTTTGCTTATGGGAGGAAAAAGCCTACCAGTTTCCATGACTAGCCTATAATCTATGCCTTGTCTTTAACTAGCTTTTTAAGTCACCCTTTAATGATCATCTTATTATGCAGTCACCCTGTTAATGATGTACTGTGAACAGTGTTCCTAATGTGTTATGAATAAATAATTTCTCTCTTTACTCTCGTTTTAGTCTACTATCTTCTTTTTACTGTAGAGTATGGAGTTCCATTAGCTATAACAAGAAAATCATTGAGTTCAGGATTTATGTTATCATCTCTAGTAATTTAGAATAGCTTTGGCAAGAACTATGCTCTTCTTCCAATGAAATAAATGCTTAAGAACAGAGTGCTGAGATTGTAAGAAACCCCTCTAACTACGGATGATCTGGATTGAGAGTATGCTATAACACACGCTAAGCAAGGGATAGTTTATGATTTATTTATCTGGATCAGATTCAACTGAGCAGGGGTTCATGGTGTTGTTTTGTCACCTACTCACAGCCAAGAGACCAAACCCTATAAACATGGTTGAAGATCCTCTCAAGTCCAAGGATACTTTTCTTGACATTCCAAGTAYATACTTTCTATATATAGAAACAAGCTGGAAAGACCCTGCTTAAAAATGTGTCCTCTTCTCCATAACCTCCTTATCTGGAAGATTTGGAGAGTGGTGGAGAGTGTCCTGTTAGAAAGGCACCTGCAGAGTTTGGCCCTTTATACCATGTTATGTTCTTATAGGGGTTTTGGGGCTGCAAAAGCTATCACAGGATTGGACTCTGCATTTTGAATAGTGTTTGTGGCTTTAATTAATGGAGAACCAGGTTACCCATGCACTCATCCCTGCTAAAATACTCTGAACAAAGCAAGCACTTGGCACATAAACATACACGTCAACATAAACATACAGGTCAGTTATATCAGCTCCACAAGATCTTAAATTGCATTAAAACCATCATGACACAAGTGCAGTTCACTTGTTCTTTAATATTCCCTGATACAAACAGAAACTGCCCAGTGGTGCATGGTCAGGGAGGAGGCAGCCAGTGGACCCCACGCTGGGACACCACAGGATCCGTGCCCTCATTCTGCCACCACCACCCAAACCCTTTCTGCACCGCTTGCCCCTCATGGGGTCAAGGCCTCAAGGTGCCTGGTGACCCACGTCACCTGCCTCAGACCCATGGGGACCCTTAGCCCCATCTCAGAGTGATGCCCCTAACTGGAGACCTCCAGTGGAGGTGGAGATTTCCAAGGGAGAAGGATGTCTGGGCAGAGGTATAGGATCCGATGAGGTCAGGGACCTTTAGACTCACAGGGAACATGCCAAAGAGGGTCAGGGATTGTTGACATCCCCACGCTGAGTTGGCCCTGTCCCCAGCTCCATGATCCTCTATTCCTCCCAAATGCAGCTGCTGTATCAGGGTCAGGATCTTAGCATTACTGACAGGTTTCTCACCAGAGAACAGGCGATTTGTTTAAAATTGGAGCTGTAAATGCTGGTTACATTGGAACAGATCTTAGGCACAGCTGCCTCCCCACTGAATGTCATCAGTGGCACAGGAACTAAGGGGAGTACCAGGACTGAATGTACTGGAAGCACTAGGATGTGGGAGCTGCGCTGGCTGTGCTGGGTGTTAGCAGCTTGAGAGGGCATTCTCATTGCATGTTGTCAGTGGGCACTGGTAGCACTAAGGTGGGCTGTACTGGGAGCACTGGGCGGCGGAGTGCTGGGACCACTAGGCAGTACTGGGATGGGAGGCACTGGGGGCAATAGGAGCATGTGTTCTGGGAGCTGGATGTGCTAGCGCAAGCATTTTTGGGGTCCATGGTGGATGTTTATGTGTCATGGACCAGTTTTGGAGGCATTTGAGTCATGGGGTGGCTGTCCCCCACCATGTCTGAGCAGTGGAGGTGAAGAAGATTTGGGGGTTCAGTGTGCTGCTGCAGTGGGAGTCCCCTCAGGATGACAGCAACTGCAAGGGCACCAGCTACATCGTGCAGAAAGAAAGGAAACCTCACCCACTGCTCCCCAGTTTAGTCCCCAGAACCCCCAGCTGATGCCTGGAATCTCTGCGTGTTGTGAGGGGACAGCTTGGATGCCCGTGTTCCACTTCTGGCCTTGGGGGAGCCCCAGASATGCAGGTCTCCTCCTGGTTGTGGGGGACCACCCAGACATCTGTGTCCCATCCTAGTCCTGGGGTGGCCATCTGGACATCTGGGTCCCATCTGGAGGCCACCTGGATATCTGGGTTGTGGAGGGCACACCAAAATCTGGATCTCTTTGGGGAGCTGCCCAAATACATGCCCCCTCCCCCAGTTGTGGTGGACATCCCAAATACCTGGGGCTTTTTGTTTTTTGGGGTACCACCAGTCCTCCGAGAGCCCAAAGAAGAGGGAGTAGCTGCTGACACCACCAGCTCTTTCTGCTGCCCCCACATCCAGCTGTCTGGATCTTCCCAGCATTGTGAGACTGTCCAGGGGATCCCTAACTCTGACCACRTGTCCATGTGCGTGTGTGTCCCCAGACCTGCCACGGAAGCCACTCGAGTTCCAGCACGACCCCTGCTCAGCCCCACGGCTCAGAGCACCATGGCAGCTGCCTGACTGCCCTCAGCTGTACAGGGGCAGCCCGGGGGACGGAGTGACGACACTTGAGGGGACAGAGGGGGTAATGCTGCCCCCCAGCCCAAGGTGGAATGTGGATGAACATCAAGGGTAACAAGGGGTCCCTAACCACATGTGCCCCCAATCCAAGGCAGGGCAGCTGAAGAACAAGGGCACCATCAGGGAGGACCCCTACAGCCAGGGAGTCCTGACCCAACAAAGCCGCACTCCGGGACTCAGTGGTGCGTGACAAGTCCCTTCCCAGCCGACTGCTCGCACGGCTCGGCGACAAGCGGCTGCCAGGGCCAGGCGTTACCCGGCAACAGGAGCCACCACAAACACAGCCACGAGCGTGCAGACACGGGACAAGGAGGCTGCTGGCTGCCCGCGTTCCTCACTGCCAGCTGCCCGCCGAGCGCGGAGCTCCCGTCCCCCGGGACAGGTGCTGTATTTGCGGCCAGGGCAGCAGCCATGGCCAATATAAGCCTGTTAGAGCTGCTAGATGACGCCATCGGGACTCCCGAGGTGAATGTCAACTTAGAGGCGCTCCGCAAACTGCTGAAGGTCATGCTCCAGCACCTGAGTCTGCTGGGCCTCGAGGGCGTGTTCCCCCAGGGCATGAGCCCGGAGGTTGAGCCCGTCCCGGAGCAGAGCCAGCCCGCCGAGCCGCGGCCCGGCCCGCAGGAGGAGCCGCCCCAGGARCCGGGGGGACAGCCGCCCGGGGACGACCAGCTGCAGGAGAGCTCCGACGTGGGACAGACTGAGGCCGAAGTG
The DNA here is from genome assembly GCF_030028575.1 of Malurus melanocephalus. Classification (NCBI taxonomy): domain Eukaryota; kingdom Metazoa; phylum Chordata; class Aves; order Passeriformes; family Maluridae; genus Malurus; species Malurus melanocephalus. The sequence goes on along the minus strand of NW_026623492.1, from coordinate 15,513 downwards.
AGTGGCATCTGCGAGGTGAAGGCTTTTCTAAGATCCCCGGGTGCTCCGCGCAAGATGCCCCCTCCTCTGGGGTCCTGCCCTTATACCATGCTTTGCTTGAAGCTCCCAGCAGAATGTTGTGTTTCAGTGTGGGAAAGGGAGGGAGATTTGGAGAGAAAATATGGGGCTGAAACGCTGCTCTGGGTGCTTCGGGTCCTCCCCATGCTGGGCCTTTTCCTGCTGACCCAGGATGTGCCACAGGCTCCCCAGGGATGGGGGTGGGAGTCTCTGGGGAGCCACTCACTTTTGGGGCTCACCCCCACCACACCTCTCTCTGAGGCCACGGCTCTCTCCCAGGAACTCCGCRAGGAGATGGCTGGGATGAAGGCTATGCAGGCCTCCTTGGAAGAGGAAATCCAGAGTATCAAGGAGGTGCTTGGCCAGGTGAGCTGCCAYCATCAGCTAGTTGTGGGTCTGAGACTGCAGCCAGTGACCAGGAGGTCAGCTGCGTCTGGCCGTGCCAGATGAAYGGAGAGTGCTGCCCACCGTGGCTGGCTGTGCAGCTGGGCCAGACCCTGCGCCGTCTGCCACAGACCATGGTGCAGCTAAAAGTCCTGCAGGTTCCCAGGGATCCTCCCCTGAGGTTCATGCCCTCACCCTCCTCTCCTAGACCACGGATCTCTGCAATGATCTCCGTGAGGAGGTCAATGAGATGAAGGCCACACAGTCCCGCATGGAAGAAGGCATCCGGATGATCCAGGAAGCACTTGGCCAGGTGAGCTGCTGCCGGTGCCCTTGGGAGGGAATGGGGCACTTGCCCCCTCCCTAYCACCCCTGCCCCGTGGACCTGGCTGTCACCCAGAGTGGAGGGCACTGGGAGGGAAAAGTGGGAAGGGTGGCCCATGAGGGAGGCATGGGAATTCAGCCTTGCCCACTAGAAGCCTCCCACCTCTGCCTATGGATCAACCTGGTGGTAGAGGTCTCTGCCTGCCTCAGCCAAAAGGATGCTGAGGCACTTTGAACTAAATGGAAAAAGGGAACACATGTGCTGGGAAGGAAAGAAGGTGAAGATCTGCCAGTACAGGGCAGCCACAGGCTGCCCAGGGTCTYTCTGGGCCCAAGCTCAGTTGTGCATGCTCCCAGGTCCTGACTGCTGTGCCTCTTCCCATTCCTTTCCAGGGGAACCTCCAGGATGCTGCCAGCAAGCCACTGGTCCTCGAGGACCAGTCTGCCCCTGAAAAGCCCCAGACTTCGGACATGGATTCTGATACCCCAAGCACCACCCCAGAGATACAGACAGGGACCCCCAGTGCCCAAAGAGACACGACTGAGACACAGCCTGGATCCCAAGCAGGCCACCCAGCAATGGAGAGCATCACCAGAGACCTGTCTGAGCTCCAGGATCAGATGTCCTCCCTGCAGAGCCTGGTCAGTGACCTGCAGGGTGAGAAGGAGAAGGTGAGTCCATATTGGTCCCTAAAGAGGCTGCAGGAATGCCACAGGGAGCTGCCTGGGAGGAGGCAGGCAAAGGAGAGCATGGGGTCCATGGCCTGACTGCCATCACCACCCTTCCCAGATCTCTCAGCTGGAGGATGCCCTTGGAAAGCTGGGTGTGACTGCAACCGAGCATGAAGTGGATGGCACYGATCAGACCTCCCAGCAGCTGGAGTAAGAGGATGGGAGAAGATTTTATATCCCACAGGGCTACGGGGAGTCGGTGCGGGTTGAGGGGCTGGTGGTCCAGGAGCATCTAGTTTGGGGAGCAAAGCTCACCTCCTGAGTGGCCTTGTGGAGGCTCAGCCTGCCTGTGCCCTCAATTTGTTGCCCAGGTCTGCACTGCAGGAGATTAAGCAGGAGCAGAAGGAGCTGAGAGAGGAGCAGGAGACTACCAAGGCCACAGCTGACCAGCTGCAGGAGCAGGTGATGTTTGTGGGGAGCACTCCAGTTGTTGTCCTGAATGGCAGGGTGCTCCTTGTGGGGTTCCTGGCGACAGTCCCTGCCTTGCTGGGGCCATCCAGCCCCTGCGGCACCTGGATCTGTTGGCTGCATCCATTCCATCTCAAAACTGATTCCTTCTCCCCTTTCTGCAGCTGAATGAGCTGAAGGTCATGATGGGGATTGGAGGGCAGGAGCAGGGAGAGTCACAGGCAGCATACCCCAACCGCAGCTTGGACTCCAGGCTTTTGAGGAAGCTACTCCACCGCTGTGAGAGGCTCCAGGAGCAGGTGGACTCTCTGGTGCCACAGCAGGTGCTGAAGGCGGTGCCAGACACGACCCAGGTGGGCAGCTGGCAGGCAGCATGGAGCGGGGGCTTGGGAGGCTGTGTCAGGACCCCTTGTCTGGCTGTGCTCAGTGGGATGTAGAGCAGTCCTTTGCTACCCCCCGGTTCGGTTTGGATGGGTTTGGCAGTATGGCAGGAATTTAAAGCCTTGATRCAAATGTCCTGCTAGGACCGAGGGCTCATGACTGCTGGCCCAGTAACSCAGATCTGTCCCTGAAGGGCAGCCAGACACCCCTTGCATGCCACCATSTTGTTATCTTCCCCCTCCGGGGCAGGATGAAGAGCTGCTGAAGAGCATCCAGGCCACCGTTGTGMGGGTGGAAGGGGACTGCGAGCAGCTCAGCTACATCACAGGGAACCTCCGCGATGACCATCGCCAGCATCAGAAAGATATTGAGGTCAGTGGCTGAGCCCTCACAGGGTCAGAGTGTCCCCCAGGCCCACCCAGGCTGGAGACTGCYAGACATCTGATCCCCTGCCTACCTGCTCACAGCCCTCTGTGGGTTCAAAGGGCCTTTCCCAAAGTTTTTTGGATAATGGGAGCATGGGGTATTTGGCTGGCAGAACGTGGCTCTGACCYTGCTGTGATGTCATGGGATGCTTTCTGTAATGGAAGGTTCTGTTCCGGTCCCTGGAGGATCTCGACAAGAAGGCAGACAAGGAAGAACTGCTGCTTCTGGTATGTTCTTGAGGGGTCTGTCTTCAGCCCAGGGGGTCTTGGGCAGGGTGACAAATGCCCTTTGTCGTTTGGGTGCTCTGTGGTAAAACTGGCCTGGGTACGGAAGGAGGAGGGTGTCAGTATTTCCAGAGCAGCTGCAGTTCCTTTGCCAGGTCTCTCTAAGTCCCTTTGGCTGGTGGGATTGACCCTATGGGGGTGAAGGGGTGAGTGGGCAAACAGCCCTGAAAAGGGCATGATGGCTCTGCAGGAATGTTTCTGTCTCTGTCCCCAACACATGCTGGCCCTGCCTCTCATACCTCTGCCCAGTCCTTATCACTGTCCTGCCTTTCTTCCCTGCTAGAAAGTGGACAAAGCTGCCCTGGGCAGCAAAGTCAGTTGTGCCCATTTTGATGCGAGCATGGAGCGTCTGGAGGACAGGTTGCGGGAGCTGCTGAGACRAGTGTCAGGCCAGGAGCAGCGCTGGCAGGAGGTCCAGCAGCAGTTCAGTGATGCCTTGGACACCAAGGTGAGGGGTGCCTTATTGTCACATTGCAAAACTGGGTTCCTGGGGCCTTTGTAGACTGAGAAAGCATCCCTCTGAGGTTTCTCCATCTGCTGACTTTTTCCYGGCGACCATCATATTCCATTCTGTGGCAGCTGGTTGAGGATGTGCATCTGTCTACAGCTCGATCGTGTGGAGCTGGGACCTTTCCAGAAGCAGCTGGAGGACACCTGGGCGAAGATCATCAAGGATGTCAAGGATGAGTTGTCAGTAAAGCCTGAGGAGGCTGCTGGAATTAAGCAGTGAGTGCAATGGGATGATATTAGCTTTGGCAACAATACTGGCCTTGTTCCCTCCTGTGTGGTGCCCTGGCATCGATCAGTGTAGCCAGCAAACTGCAGGGATGCTGACAAAGCAGCTATGCCTTAGTCACCCTTTGGTAGCAAGTTCCCCACACCAAACGAGACATAAGAATTGGCATCTGCAGAACAGAGCTGTCCAAAGCAAAATTGGGGTGTGGGTGCAGAGGTTCAAGGATGGAGGACAGAGGATCGTTCCCCTGCACAGGGGTGCCACACATGGTGCCACAGGCCTGTCTGACCTGTCCTCCGTGGTGAGGCACAGAGGACTTGTGAGCTCTCACAAGGCTGGTTTGGATGGCAGTGTGGAGTGCCTGTGCCCTTCCCCTGACATCCCAGCCTGCTCTGGGCAGCCGCAGGCTACTGACACAGTTCAGCAGTGCCAGCACWGCCAAGGCGAGCTCATCTCCTTGTCCCCTTGGATGGGAGGAGAAACAGGCTCTACATCCTGCAAACACTGAGAGTGCCTGCAGCGCTGTGCCCAGCACATGTTGCTGCTGTGAGCTGCTGGCTGTGTGCAGGCAGCACTGCAATCCTGCCAGGAACTCACACTGCACTTTCCTCCTTAGGCAGGTGCTGGTCCCTTACAAGTGCCTGTCCTGCGACCGGCATCTCAACGTGAACGTGCCTGGCCCGTAAGTAGCACCCAGCACCCAGAATATYGGGGGGCTGTTGGGTGGGGCGGGGGGACGGGTGCTGGTGATGTTCCTGCTGGCTTGGGATTAGAGTGATTAGAGTGCCTGAAGGCTCTGACTCTGCTGAGCCCCCTCCCAAGCCATGTCTTTCAGACATGCAGTAGGACCCCGTCCAGGAGTTCCCCCCTGCAGGCAGCAGGCAGAGGGATGCTGTGGGCTACAAGCCTGTGGATTTTGGGGCTCTGCCCCAAGCCAGGGTGACTCGTTTGTCCCGTCACTCATGCACGGCTCCTGCCCTCCCCAGGCACATTGACACGCTGCCGCTCTTGCCGTCGCTGCCCTGCAGCCACGCTGCACAGCCGTCTAACCCCAACGCAGAGGAGCCACACGGGCACAGGTAGGGCTCACGGGGACCCACCACTGGCCCCTGGGGTGCYCCACAGTCCAGCCGCCGCAAGGGAGATCTGTTCCCTAAGCGGTGACAGAAGGGGCCAGGGACCCTGGGCAGGGCAGGGGAGCACAGGGGGCCACAGAGGGCCAACTGTAATTGCTCCAGGTCTCTGGGCTTTTACAGCCCCTACTGCACTGCTCCATTAAGCCCTGGTCTCAGTGACACTGAAGCCACATGTCATCAGATGTATCTGGTCTCAGCCTGACCTCAGGCTTGGTGGGCATGGGTTTCCTGCATGTAGCAGAGTCAGGAGGGACATGCATCATTGGGGAGCAGCCTCTGCCCCTGCTTCCTGGCACAGTGGGATGAATTCCAGGGTATCACAGTGCTGGCCAATGAGCATCCCTATGCCCCATCCCTCAGGAAGGTGGTCGGCGGCAAGTTTCTCAAGTCACAGGGCTGCAGGGATCAGGACACATCCAATGCACCGCCAAAGAATCTCCTGTGGCTCTCCAAAAAGGTAGGGGTGCTGAAGGGAGGAATGTCAGGAAGCAATAAGACTGGGCAAGAGATGCTGAGCATCTGGAGGGAACCCTGCCTCCGTTTCCTCAGGGAGAGGTGGGTGRGAAGGGTTGCTTGGGAATGCTGAATTGGGCTCCACCTTGCAACCAGCCACTCTGTCCTTCCCAGCCCAGTGTGACTGAGCTGCTGGGCACAGATGACCAGCATGGATCGGGGCCAGGAGCACAAGCCTGAGGTGACAAAGAGGGCACAGGATGAGCTGGGTATGGTCTGTGAGGACACTGGTGGTGGGGGAACAGAGCACCAGCTGTTTGCCCATGGGTGAGCTGGGCTCTGTCTACGTGCCTGGACAGGTGCAATGAGGGTCTGGGGTCTGGGGTGGGCTGAGGAGGCGTGGAGGCAGAATGGGGAGGGGGAATTGGTGGATGGCACAACAGGTCCTTAGGGGTGTTGAAGCTGGAGTGCAGTGTGGACATGGCCCCGGCCAGTGCAGGACAACAGCCCATATGCTGGAGGGTAGGGGCCAGTACCTTGTCYCTGAGGGTCTCTGGCCATGCAGGTGCCTCTGGACTTCAGGAGGCTTACCTCTGTCCTCTGCCCCCAGGTCCCACCACCTTACTAGAGCACCAGCCAGCATCAAACCTCAACCTCTGATCCCAGGCACAGTGGCATTTGCTGGAGCCAGCAGCCAGGCAGCTGGTGGGACTGGGTGCTCAGGGCTCTGCATGAATAAAAGGCTGCCTGAAGAAAAGGGATTTCTTTTCAAGTTAATAAAAAAATTGTAAYCTGCTGAGTTTGGGATTTTCTAAGATTGATTTCAAAACTAAACCCCTGCTTCAAAACTGCCACCCTAAAGCTGGCCAGGTGCCACAGGGAAGGGTGGAGTGTGGGTGGGGCAGGAGCAGGAGAGCTTTGGGTGAGCGCCCAGACTGGGTCCTGGGGGTATGCAGGGGGTGTCCCGAGCCAGGTGGAGAGGCTGGGGTTGCCCCCACCCATGGGCTGAGGGGTACAAGAGGTGGAGTCCCTGTCTTGCCCCCCACCCATGCTGCTGGTGCCCCTGAGCTGCTCTTTAGGGAGGCTGCAGCAGCCACAGCGCGTGTCTTGGAGAGCCTGGGGTGAGCCCAAGCAGCACGGCCCCWTCTCCCGCATCAGCCTCAGGGTGGGTTCAACATCATCATCATCAGGCCCCGGGAGCAGAGCGAACCTGTGGGACCCTTGCAGGGGATGCTCAGTTCCCTGTGGAAAGTGCAGTGGTGGTGCCACTGTCACTGCTGTCCTCACCGTTCATGCCATCCACTGTCCCTGGTGTCCATTGTGTGACAGTGACTGTGCAGCAAGTGCAGGTCCTACACCATCTGTTTCTCCCAAGACTGAGTCCCTCAAGGTGTCCAGTGACATCATCCTCACCCGCTTCACATTCTCCAGCCCTGTGGGGACCCCCCCCCAACCTCACGCTGGGGTGCTGCTTCCAGATGAGGTCCTCCAGGGGAATGGGGACTTCCAGAGGGGGATATTCAGGGTGACTGATCTGTGGGGWCAGGGATGTCAGGGATGGTGGGGGTCTTAGAAGGCTGGGGAGAACCATAGGGGTTCGGAGACAACGGTAGTGACAGGGACCTCTGTGGCTGGTTTAAGAGTCTGGGAAACACCAGGGTGTCAGGGGATTTGCAGGGATGCAGGTCAGGGGTGGATATTTGGGTGCACAGGACCCTGACTGTCCCACCAAGCCTTGGTGCTCACCACCCAGCAGGCTCAGCTGTGGGGCCACACCCACAGGGGACAGGGGCCACGCCTCCCCCCTCACAGCCCTACATGCTGATGACCACAGACAGCCTGGCAAGCACAGGGTGAGGGTGGATGAGTGAGGGGTCCTTAGAAACCAAAAGGTGTCCCTGCAGGGCATCTTCTTCCACATGGAGCTGGGCAGGGCATTCTGGGCTGAGATCCAGGCAGTCCCCATTTCAGGCACCATCCACCTCAACGTCATTGGGACAGCCTTCTGATGGGCCACAGTGAAGAGGGGCAGGACTAGGGGTGCTGGCGGGGCTGAAGGTGCTGGAGAAGGATGGGGACATCTCAGGGGGTCAGGCTGTTGAGGAGTGAGAATAGTTTGAGGTGCCTTAGAGCCCACAGCTGGGATGCCTGGTGCCAAGTGCTGGGGGTGGGTCCAAGACAGTCTGGCAGRTCTGACCTGCTTTTGGAAGACACTGCGTATTTACTCCAGAACTTTGCCTCATCTCTGCTGGGACATCTACAGGCAGCAGCATTTCCAGCACTGTTCTACTTCCTTCTCTGTCTGGCTCCTCCTCTATCAGATGCAGCTGGCTTTGCAGCAATTATTTTTCCCCAATTTCGTTTAAATCAATTGCYTCCAGAACTTCTCTGAAAACTTCATTAACAACATTTACTGAATTTGCATCAGCCAAAATGTCAGTCATCAAAACCCCTCCTCCTCCACACTTAACAGCTCTCTTTTCCATAGATAAGCACCGAGGAACCAGGAACTCTGCATGGGATGACATCCCCTGTCCAKGCAGAGTTGGCTGTGGGTCACCTCCAGGAGGTGGGGACAGACTTGCCAACACTCATCCACAATAGCTCCTGTCCTATGTGAAGGGTATATATGGCTCCCCAAGCCTCTGGCAGGATCATCCTGACTTCTCTAAATCCCTAAGAGGGATGTGTTGGAKGATCTGAGGCTGGCTGGAAACCTGTGGCCAGAGGGCTACTGAAGTGGGGGGCACAGAAGAAGTTGGAGAGGAGATGTGGGAGCAGGACTTAGCCTGATGCTGTATCCATTATTTCCATTCTACGTGAACGAGCTGGAGCATGTCCTGGTGGCCTGGGAGCCAGAGTGCTCTTTCCTGACCTCCCAGGATGCTGCAATTTACCCCATGAATCTGGTCTTTACACTGGGCTTGGACCTGCACTAAATTGCCGGTGTCCTCTCGCTTCTTGGCACAATTTTATGGCCAGCCACATCACACACTGTGGTACCAGAATAAAGAAGTTCCTTCTGCCCTCCCCTGTTGAGGACAGAACATGAGGGTGGTGAAGCCTGGCCCTGACCTAGCAAACATGTGCAGGGGGAGCAGACAGAGGGTCATGGATCTGGGGTGGGGGCCACCTCAGCATGGGCACATCACCCACCCCTGGCCTGCAACAATGCATGTCATCTGTGTGCCTTAGATGTCCCCGACTACCCCGGGCCCCAAAAGCCCCAGAGGTCCCCATTACATCCACAGCCCCCCATGCTTTTGCTCTCACAGATCCATCCTGCCGAATGTCCCCAGCTGGCACCCTCCATCCCCCTGGAGGATCCCACCTGGAGACTGCAGTGTGGCTTGGAAACATGTTGTTTAAGACACCAGGTTATGAGTGGCACAATAAATTGCTGGAGGTCAACCAGTTTATTTAAAGACAAAGTTCCATCTATCAAAAT
>NW_026623492.1:0-6614 GCF_030028575.1 Malurus melanocephalus | reverse complement strand
TCCATGGGGGAAATTCAGGTCTACAGCATGAGTCCAAGCAGAGCGACTGTTTTACAAAATAAAAGGCAAAAACTAAAAATCACCCAAAATTCAAATTCCTTCTGCTCAACCCAGATATCAGCTCTATTCATGCCACTGAGGCTGGCCCTGTAATGCACTACAGGGTTTCATCCTCTATATTCAGCTGATTATTTAGCTTAAATAAGTTCTCAGATGTGGCTTTTTGGAGGGGATTTTGTGCAATGAAGGAGCTTGGAAGGAGAAGTGTGCAGCTTGGCTTCATCTTGGGGAAAAAAAGATGCTCTTCTCAGAGCAGGGCAAGTTATGATATGGAAAAAAAATTAAGTGATGAAATTTTGTGCCAATAAGCTCAATAAGAAGAGAGGAAGAGAGGAAAAGGCCCATGGAGGGGGAAGTGGGCAAACCGATGACACTTGAAAAAGTTATGCCCACCCTTCAAGGARGATTTGGGTTAAATCTGGGAGGATTTAGGGCTACTTTTGGAGCTGTTTTCTCCCTACCTCCAATGCTAATGCTGAAAACAAATCTTATTTTCACTTAAAAGGGAACAGCCTTCCAAAAACAAAGAGGTTGGGAGTTTATCAGCACTTAATTAATGAGGCAGTAGTGTAGAGGCCACAACTTCTTTAACAAAATTCCTCCGTAATTTGGGGATTTCCTCACTGTGGGCACTGTTTTGAGGTGGAAAATCCCCATTTCCCACTGTGCTAGCTGCTCCCTTGGGRAGAAGGCGCAAAATGGAGCAAACCTCCCCAAAACCAGAGGATAAAAAACACACACCCACCTTGTTTGCAGTGGAGGCATATTTTGTGTCTTCTGGAACAATCTATTTAAAAGTGCCTTTTGATCATCACTTTATTATAGACACCCACCAACACCCACAAATTAACCTGAATAACTGTAAACCCACCCTCAAACTCCACCTTTTTCAGATAAAATGTACTTCAGTTACGAGCAGGGGATATTTAACATCTTCAGTCTTGTGGAGTGCCTGCAGTTCTCATTCAAGTTTGCTCCTCGTGCACTTCCCTCAGACGCAGTTTCCCCTCAGTCTGATCCTGAGGTGTTGGTGGGAGAGGAGAGGGAACAGCTAAAAACTCCTCTGGGAATGCTCATCCCCGAGCACCAAACCCCTACAAAATACACCCTGGGCTTCAGCTCTGTGGAAAAAACTTCGACCCTTGTGTGAATAAAACCCCTCAGCTACTCCCCACAGCCTCTTTCATGGGCTGGTGTGACACCTACTGGTTATGCAGGAGAGTTTTCGGGTCCATGAGGCCCAGTGGGAGAGCTAGCATCTGCTGGCTCTGCTCAAGGGGTGGGGACTGTGTACACCCTCCATGCCCAGCCATCTGCTCTCCCAGCTGCTGACGGATGCTGGTGAGCTGCCCCTTGATTGAGAAGAGGCTGATTTCCTCCCCAGCTCAAGGCTGAAGAACTAGCTCCGGGCCTGTTGAGCTACACAGAAAGGCAGATTTTTTGTTGTTTATGCTTCAGGTTTTTCTGTACAGACCTTCAAATTAAATCTCCACAGAACTTTTCAGATGAAAAGTGGATGCAGGGTTGGAAGCTCATCTGTTGGAGCAGGATGCTGCAAAGAAGTGCTTGGATTTACACACTRCTAGACCTTGTCTTTCAAGGAAAGACCAACCTCACCACGACCAAAACAGGGAAACAACTGATTAAGCAACTGAGCAGCACTGTAATTTGGGTTTCGGTRTGACCTGTGTTTTGTCAGGGGCCTTGTTTAAAATTAGGACCCTGAAGAYCAAAGTTGTTGCCCTTCCTGATGGTTTCTCGGGTTCCTCAGTCCAATGCGAAGAGCGCATGTGGATGGGGAGGCAAGTCTGGCAGCAAAGGTGGAGTGACTGGGGCTGCAAGAGGCAGGGACTTGCCCAGTCCTGCCTGTGCTTGCCTGTAACAGCTCTTGATTACATGGTTGAATCCTAATATCAACTTTCTGCTGCCTCATGATACCGGTTCATTTATTTTGTCACCCTTCTATTCAGTTACAGGCAGAGAAATGAGGAATGAAATCCCATCTGTTGCCTCTGTCCCTACGCATATCCTGGCAGTGAATAAAAAACCACGAAAAGGCCCCAGCCTGAATGACCTTCAGAGACATGAAATGTGAGTTTAGTCCACTTCCCCTAAATTCTCTACAAATCCTAAGCAGAAAACTTGCAAAACTTTACAAAGCACGAAGCAGAAAAGCCCATTTTCTTCCTCAAGGTGAGTTTTCACAAATCCTTTCAGGAGGTTCTCCCTGTTTTCTGATCCACGTTTCCACTGACAAACCGCTGAGGAACTAAATATATCTCTGTTCTCCCACTGAGAAGCAAAAGGGTGAACTGTGATTAGTACTGTTAAATTCGGTGTTACAATGACAATCAAATGGGTCTGGGGGGAGTGAAGCTGTTTATCGAGTGGAGTGTTTGCTGGACTTGGGAGGTTCATGGTGGATTTTTGAGGGACTTAGGGACTCTGCCCCTCGCCCAGCCAGAGCAGTGGCCAGAGTTGCCCACCTCCAAAAGTGGCCGGGGAAAAAGCGAAGATTTCAGTCTGGCCATCAGCACTGCAGAAAGCCACCTGCCCTCCAGTGTAATCCAGAGTCATCTCGATGCATCAGACTTCGTGGTTTTGGGGTAGAGATGTGGGGCTGGGCCAGGTGAGGACCTGCAGCTACTCCAACCACTGCCCCACAGCCCAAATCTCACATTCGGGGCTGAGACCAAAGCAGCCCTTATGGGACACGAATTCCCGAGCTACCCCCAGCACCCAGTCACGTGCAGGACAAACCTCCACAGCCCAGCAATGCCGGCCCCCCACAAAATACTGCCGACCCAAAACACAGCGGAGAGACTCAAAACGCTCCATTCCTGAGGGCAGAGGAGCTGGGGGTGATTCCTAGCCATCTGCTGACACCAGGAATTGGGGCTGAGCTGTGGCTGGATGCAGGATCACAGTTGCTGGCAGGGAGGGGGATGCTGGGGGGCTCTATACACTGGGGTATCAGCTCCAAATTTTCCACCAGAGCATTAGCTCCAAGTATTGCAGCTGAGCCCCAGCTCTGCACGCTGAACCTGAACATCAGCACCAGGCATTGAACCCAAATGTTATCCCTGAAGCCGGACTCACCTCTCCAGTATCCCTCTGAGTTCTCCTCCAGAGAATACTCCAAGATGCCTGGAAGTAGCTGACCCCAGAGATTTCTGCCTCTGGATCTGGCCCTGGCCTAACCCCATATCCACCCAATCCCTGTTGCATGGAGAAGGCAAGAACCAAGTGAGGTGGGAGACACCTTCTTCAGTTGTGGCATCACCTCCCTCCACATGTAATTAGTGTCCTAATTTGAGTGCTAATTAACTACCAACAGCTTTCTGCAACTCCCACCTTCAGTTTTCTATCCCTTAAGGCTAATCACGAATAAGTTGCTGATTTTCTTTTAACTAAACAAGCCATTTGTGACGCTTTCATTTTCCAGCCAAATTTCCCAATCCTGGGACTCTCTGCCCTCCCAGCTCCATGCCAGATTCCCATTTCTGCTTAATAAATTCTCTTTTTAGCCAGTTTTTATCCTCCAAGCACTTTTAAATTGTGTCACTGCCGCTGCCAGCAGGTTGGTCTTTTGGGTAAAATCCACATGCTCTGCTTCCAGCTCTCATATCAACTGCAACAACAGCTGCAYCTTCCTCTCTGTGCACCTCAAGGGGAGCAAATTGGGCTGTTTAATGCCAAGAAATTCCTCAATTTCCTTTCCCTATTGCTGGAAAAGCACAGGGACATCTTTACTTCCCTGGGCAAGGCTCCAACTCCTGGAGGATATGATAGAAGATCATATCATCACCAAGTTTTGGATTAACCATCAACCCCCTCCAGCTCCAAAGCAAAAATCCCAAACGAAAATAATGTAAAGTGAGAAGATGATCCAAAAAATTGAGGATTTGGGGCCAAAACTGGTGTTCCTGCTGATGCTTTTTGGCTCAACGTATTTGGGCATCCTGGAGAGGAACAGTGAAAGATGTTTACACGTGCTTTCCTGTGAATAAAAGCCAAAAGGGGGAAAACGGCAATTCTGGGGGAAAGTTTTGGTTCACCCGTAGCAGGTCACCATCTGGTTGCTGGCCTGGAGCTCAGCATGGCATTGCCAGATCCAGGTCACCTCAGCAGCTTTACYACATTGCTGTCCCTCCAGCCTCCAGCCCAGGCAATGCAGCCAGGAAAGGATCTGTGATTTCTGGTCACTCAACACTTGATTGCCTGCAGTTTCTGCTTCTCCGCACTGACTCGAGTCTGGGAGATGAAGAAGAGGAGGACCCTGGAAGGGAAATTAAGAGGTTTGGCCCCCACAGTGCACCCAGGTGCCAGCAGCAATCTTGTCTCCTTTGCTGCCTGGAGGAGCTCAGCAGATTGCTCATCCTCCTCCTGTTTTTTTAGGGAAGCTTCAAACTGCTTCTGAATCCAGGATAAAAGGGTTTATACTCCTGGAGAAGGGGAGAAAGTGGGAGGAGGGGGTTGGGACCCCTAAAGCATCAGGGATATGGCCAGTGCAGGTAGCCCTATCCTTATCCTCCTCTGCAACTCCACTGAATCAGATATTTGCATGCATAACCTTTACAGTTATGCTGTATGCACACCCTCCCCTTATCCGTACAAATGTATAAACACAGTGATAAGTGAGCAGTACTCACAAACAGACTGGGAAAACCCATCTCTCCAAGGTCTCCTGTAAAAAAGTTGCCACCAAACCCTAAAAAGCTCCCCCCACCCTTCAGATTCCATCCCCTTCCCCCACTCCCCATACCCCCAGCCAGGTCCCAATCCCTTTGGGGATCCCCATTTCCCCTCTGCTCCCTGGGCAGAAGCAGAACTGGAACCCTCCAYAGCACAGGCGCTGGGTGACTGCAGGAGGCAGAAATCACCAATATTTAGAGTTTTGGTCTCAAACCCGCTATACTGTTTCATAGAGGTCCATTTTGGCTTTTAGATGCTTGCATTGTTTTTYTTCCCCACTGGAAAGATGGGTAAAAGCTTTGCCCCAGCTCAGAATTCATATTTGGAGGGCAGAGTTTTAAGGGGAATTGTGTTTTTAGCGTCGCTCAGACGGGGAGAGAATGAGACGGGGATTCGCTCACCATCCAGCCGTCCCAGCGAGCGGCCTCTTTGAGCGGCACGGCGGGGTCGGCGATGCTGGGCGCAGACGAGGGCTCCATCGCGATGACAGAAGAGAGTGAGGGACTCTCGGTGGCCGTGGCACAGCTCCTGCGCCGGCGGCGGAGCCGGCTGCTGCASGGCCGCCAACACGCTGGGCCGCAGCCGGCTGAGGGAAGGCAAGCGGCAGCGCGGGCAGGGCTCGCAGCGCACCGCGACCGGCAGCGCCGGCACAAGTTGCGGCCGCTGCTCAGGATCGTCACAGGATCCTAAAAGAAATCTAGGCAGACAGCGCAGGTGGTTCCTGGAGGTATCTGATGGCGTTTCCCGCGGTCATGGTTGTTTACAGAACCGCAGTCGGGGAATCGCGCATGAAAAGGGGCCTGGCCGCGGATTCCTGGAAGTGGCGGCGGGGCAGGACGCTGCTCTCGGCATGCGGAGATTCCCAAGCAAAGGCATCTCCGACCTAGTCCGGCACTCCCACCGCCCCAGTCTGGAAACTGCCCCCGGACAGCGCCAGCTGGATTGAAAGACAGAAGGGAATACAGGCGGCGGTAGCTGGGGGTTGGGAGGGACGAGTTGTTTACAAGGCAAATTCTTACCCCTCCGGCTGCACCGGGAGAAGCGAAGTGCAGCCAGAAGGGGGCTCTAGGAGACAAGGATTAAAGCAGGAATGTGGCAAAGGAGCAGAGTTCGTCGAGCTCCTGAGGACACCAGCTGGGAGCCGGGGGGCTGAAGTGAAATAAAAACCCACCGTTGTCCGTTAGCACTCAAAATATGTGCGAAACATAGAAAGAGAAGAGGRAAAAAAAACTAAACTAGCAAATGTAGGATCTATGATGGTAGACCAGAAGTGCAGATGGGAATCGTGTTAATGAAGTTTTGTAATAAAGTTAAAACACGCAACTGAACAAAACGAGGGTCTTTGAGCAGAAAGTTTCACTTTTATACATTAACAAAAGTATGTTAAATATATATAATATAGTATAATGCATACAAAAATTAGTTTCCATATATTCAATGCATTTTAACTATAATAATGTTTTTAACTGTGTTTCAATATATCTCATATTTTTATAATAGACAAATTGCATATATGTTTAACTATAATWGAAAAATTTAGTACAGACTTATAAAAATAATAAAACGCACAGAATTTTTTTTTTTAAAAATACTGATCAGGAATTAAAGTTATAAATAAGGTTCATAAAACAGTAAGAGAAGTTCGATATTCCCAAACACCTCTGAAAACCGCGGAGCCCCAAAATTGATAAGCATTGGAATTTTCAGGGTAAAAAAAATTAGGATGAAATTATGGAAAAACTCCATAGTGGGCATTAGAGATGCCTCCAAACCACCATTTATAGCCCACGATTTGCCTCTGCCCGAGAGGCTGTGGGGCAGGAAAGGAGGGAGAATGGAAAATTTCCCCTCTGATTGTT